>NC_142643.1:25472045-25775075 GCF_053813885.1 Theobroma cacao
CTCCAATTAGGTGAGTGGATACACCACTTTCAAATTATTTTGATATGTAAAGCTATCATGATTTCAATGAAAAACATTATTTATGCATGTTGAAATTATATCTCTAAATTTGGTTATCAAAGGATTTGAGATTCTAAAATGAAAATGATTTTCTAAGAAAATAAATTGATAATGATTGTGATGTGATTTACTGAATGGATTTTTTTAAAATGTGTATGAATCTACTATGTATGTAAATACTCTACTATGTATTAGTTTTCAACAAGGGGGGACAAGCACCATATGTTTGAAGTCCACTCGATTACTCTGGTTTTCGGATTAATGTGGGTATGAGATATTGTATGCTTATTTATAGGTGCTATAATATGCATGTTGGTATGATGAATGCCATAAGATTATGTGTATGATGTAAATTCCATATACCATATGAGAAGATCAAGTATGCATGATGTATACTATACGATGGCGTATATGATGTAAATTCCATATACCATATGAGGTGATTAAGTATGCATGATTAATGCCATGAGAATATGTATATGATGTATATTCCATATACTGCATGAGGTGATTAAGTACGCATGATTAAGGCCATGAGAATATGTATATGATGTATATTCCATATACTACATGAGATGATTAAGCAAGCATAAATGCCATGAGATTATGTATATGATGTAAATTTCATATACCTTATAAGATAAGTAAGCATGTATGTGAAGGACATTCCACATACCACATGCTACGAGTATGAGAACTCAAAGAGTGCGATTGATACCACTCTCACGGGGTGCAAGTGACGACTCCACTCTTATCATGCATCATAAAATGCCCAAGGTACAATGCAGATACACGTTGCCAGCCCAAGGTGCAATGGGGATGTACATTGTCAGCCCAAGGTTGATGGGCGTCAAACCATCGCAATGTATGAGTTTTAATGTTAATGAAATGATTATGGTTGTTTTGTTTATGGTATGTTCTATGTTGAGTTCATTTGAGTAATGTTTATAGTTTATACCTTATGATGATATGAGAATGTGTTTAGTAAGAAGAATTGAGCCTTAAAGATAGTTCCCGAGATGTAAGAGGACTTAAGGAATGGCAAAAATGTTGAAATTGTTCAGAAACTTGGTCTCTGTGTGCAAAGTATCGATAAATTCTAAATAAATTGCCATATGAGGCTTTCTATGTGAAATGTATTGATACATTTTACCAATGTATCGATAGATAATTGAAAGTATCGATACATTCAATAATGTATCGATAGATATGGTACAGGAAATGATGTTTGAGTGCATTTGATGAGGATTTTAAAAGTAAAGGATTTCTAAAGGTTTATATAAGTTTGTTTTCAAAGAAAAGGTATTTAAATGAGTTTAAATGACATGTATAATGAATTTTATGATTTAGAAGTTAGGAACGACATGAGTTATAAATGCATGGTTATGAAATACTCTTATCCCCTTGCTTGTCCCTTTCCTATATCCACTCATGGAGTCTTTGTGACTCACATGTTATTTTTTCCATTTATTTCATTGCAGAACAGTGATAGCATCTGATAGTAGCTAGTGTCATGGATAACAATATCTAGTCTTCATTCCTTAATAGGTGTCTAGTAGCCACTTGGTGCCTAAAGGGTCAATCACGTTTTTTTGACGAGTCAGTCTTTAATTTATGTTATGTTTATAAACTATGAACATGTTTATGTTGATATCGCCAATGTTTGGGCACTTTATATGAATAATGTTATGTATGAGATCATGATGATGGCTCAAAAGCCTATATGGACACTTGAGGGTGTTGATTGTGAGACCTTGACCCCTATAGGCCCGTAACTAGGTGTAGATGCGATTACCCGGACAGGGGTAATTTCATCATTTCCTTAGCGAGCCCATAAAAGTATGCTTTCAAACAATATTAAGGCCTAAGTAGGCCTAAGGCATAAATAAATGATGAAAATAAGGGTAAATGACAAAGAAAAATAAAAATAATGATGATTTC
The DNA here is from genome assembly GCF_053813885.1 of Theobroma cacao. Taxonomy (NCBI): domain Eukaryota; kingdom Viridiplantae; phylum Streptophyta; class Magnoliopsida; order Malvales; family Malvaceae; genus Theobroma; species Theobroma cacao. Next base: position 25,474,047 of record NC_142643.1, read on the forward strand.
CAAGGTATGGGCAAAATGGTCGTTTTTCATCTCGAGTCAAAATTTTTAAGTTTTCGTGAACACGAGTATTTCTAGACTATTATGGACCATGCTCCAATGTCAAAAGAGTAAAAAGATAGCACAAAGGATTGGAGGAGAACAAGCTGACTTGTTAAAGGCATTTTCGTAATTTAAATGGAGTTGGATAAGCTTGAGCTATAAATATCATCTTCCAGCAACTTCTTCTCACATTTTCCAGCAACTTCTTCTTCTTCTCCCTTTTTCCCTCTCACGTGTCTTCATCCTTCATGGGAGTTCTCTTCAAGCTTCCATAACTCTCTCAAGCTAGCTCCACTTTTCATGCTTTTGGGTACCCTTTCATAGAACCTTTGTGCTCTTTCACTCTCTCACTTTGAAACACTTGAAAAGTCTCACTTCCATATTCTCTTTCACTAGCTAGGTGTTTTAGAGAGAGAAAGAGAGAGTTTCTATAATAGCTTGAAAATTATTGAAAAGAATTTTAATTTTACAAAGCTACCAAGGTCAGTAGTGAATTAAACTTTAATTTTTTTAGTTATTGATAACGTCTAGTAATTTGATTTGTGAGTGTTTTATTGTTGAGATTGTTAAATCATTTTTAGTGTTACTAGAGTAGTGCAAATAATAGCCATTTAATGGTAGTTGGAGGCTAGAAGGAATGACTAGTAGAACTCAATTTTGAAAATGGTTTTGGAATAGTATTAATGCCAAATTGGGTTGATGGTGATGATACTAATGTGATGATAGGTTCCAACGAAGCCCCACCACCCTATTTGGACCATTAGAGAAAGTTGGCGTTGAGTAAAGATTTAACAAATACCGATGAGTGAACTTGCATTTCAAAATTGTTTTGGGAATGTGAATGTATCTGCACAAACCATTTGAATGATTTTATCCAACTTTTCCTTAAAAATCTACCTAGGGAATAAGCCTTTGGTGAATGTTTCTATCTTGTGAAAGTGTGCCATATAATGGTTCATGTGTTATCACAATATGTTGATATGTATAATATGCATTGGATGTTTTTTTTATGTGATAATTATGACCTAGCTATGTGCGTGTGGGAATGCACATGAGTTGATAATGACCCAACTATGTGCGTGTGGGAGTGCACATGAGCTGATGATGACCCAACTATGTGTGGTGTGGAGTGTACATGAGCTGATGATGACCCAGCTATGTGCGAGTGGGGAGTGCACATGAGCTGATGATGGTGGGATGGTATATATATGATGATGTGTATATAAATATATATATAAATATGTGTGTTATAGAAAGTTCATGAGTATGGTATATGGTTGTAATACATGTGAATCTCGTAGGTTAAACCTTGAGAATTTCTAAGCATGTTCAAGTTGATTTTGTCTTTACAGCTAAATGGCCTTTCCTTGAGAGAATAAAAATTTGTGGTTGGTGTCTTGTTTCTCGTTGTAGCAAAAAACTCTCGAGTTCGAATGGGTATACTGGCCTGGTTCTCGCTGCAGCGAGAATATCAAGCCCAGCTCTATTATATACTTGCCATGTCATTCATGTACTTGATAGCATGTCTGCATACTAAGATGCCTCGAAAAATCATTAAAAGTTGGTATCGTACCTAGTGGTACAATTAAATCGATTAAAACCTCAAACTAGTCCAAATAGAGATTTTAGGATGTATTTGAGAGTTATTGAACCTTAGAATGTCTTAAAATGGTGATTCGGAGTTCGAGGATTAATTTGGAATCCAATCGAGAATTTTTATAACATAGGGGCAAAATGGTCATTTTACCACTCGAGGACAAAAATTGGAATGTTGGACGAGATTTTTGACCAAGTTTGACTAATTGGAGCATAATTTGAATTTGAGAAGTGAAAATTTTCAATTTCGACATTTTTTTGAGCATAAGGGCAAAACCAGTCATTCCACATCTCCATGGGGACGTAATTAGAATTTTTGAAATTTTCCACCACGTGACACTTGTCAAGCCCATGAATTTCACCTATTATCATTTTTATACTTTGGATAATTAAGGTATTATTTGTGGTGGTAAGAAAATGCTTAATAGTTAAGTTTTAACCATGAACCATTCACATGTTGACAAGTGTCAAGCTTTAATTCTTTTATAACTTTCTTTATAAACCAACATAAACCTCTCCCAATTCTTCTTTCATTGCCGTGCAAGCCAAAGGAAAGGCGAGGGGGGGGGGGGGAAGAATACAAACAACTCTTGAGGAAGAAAATTCAAGAGAAATTCATCGGTTACCAAAAAATAAAGCGATCTGATGTAAGATTTCGCGATTATAGCTTAAGATTCACCTCCCATGCTTTCTTTTTCTTTTTCATTTTCTATGGTTGAAACCCAAACTTTCATGAAGGAAGTCATGTTGGCCGAATCAAGGGGGGGAAGTTTTGATGATGGTTTTCGTTAGATTTCATGCTATCTAGGTGTTTTTAGTGGTTTTGTGATATTCGGTATGAAAAACAAGCAAGAAAACCACATGTCCTTCACTAAACCCTCATTGGCCAAATTTAATAGGGAAAATATTGATGATGAATTTTGTTATATTTCATATTATTTAGCTCGTATTTGATGATTTATGGTGTCGGATATCGACAATGGTTATTAAAAAGTATAGTTCCTTTAGTAAACGACTTGACCGACAATGAGAAAATCATTGTAAATGGACTTGGATTTGATTTCTAATGATATATACGGACTTATTGGACTGTGTTGACACTGATTAGCACATTAGTTTGGAATCGGAATGAGTTTCGGATGTGATAATTTAAGTCACAATCAACTTTATTGAGGTACTTTTGGTGTATTTGAAGTACCGAAAGTGCAATGAATCTATTTGGAGTTGAATTGGATGTTTTGACTAATTAAACAGTGTATAGTGCGAGTTAGGTCAAATACCATTTCAATCCAATAACAATTGAACCTACGTAGAATATCATCTTTAAGTGATTATTCGAACATTCCTTATTCAATTTCATGCATTCATATAGAGCTTGGAATAGTTTTATAACAGTTTGGCACAAATGTATTGAATTACTTATTGTGTATTAGGTATAGGTGGTGAGCCCTCTGGTAAGGGCAAGGATATCGTATTCGAGGACCAGGAGTAGGAGTACTCTCGTTATTGTGAGTAATCAGACTATCATCTTAACTATCTAAAGTAATTTATACTCATTTTTATGATTTTAAAGAATAATGAACTTAAATTGTAAACTATTATGTTTTATAACTGAAGTGTTGGTTAAATGAAATGAGATTCATAATTTGGTTTGAAATTGAATCCTAGTTTTGGAAATTGAGTAAGTGAAGACTATATACTTGTGTTATATATATGTTTTGACTATTGTTAGTTATGCCGACCCTACTTTGTAATAAATGTATCGGCATAACGGGATTTGTAATTGACATATGGCTTGAATTGATGGCCTATGACTATGTGATGGCATGAATGGTTGGATTTGTGTTTGTATGGAATATATGAACTGTTTTGTTTTACCTTGACAGGCTGGGTAATATCATATTAGCCATGTCATACTACCGAAATTTTTATTACTTTGGTGGGGTAATTGATTAGCTTACTGTAGTGGGCGGGTTTCCGTGGACTGGCCTATTAGAAGGGCACGGTAAACCCCGTCATATTTTACCTTAGTATGAGAGGCACGGAGGGTATCTCCTAAGGTAGTTTAGAGTTCACTTCATGCCGAACCACCACGTAAGGGTGAAACTTAGCCAACGCCAAGGAACGGCTGTGTTTTTAAACGTAAAAACATGTTTTAAGTGTATATGTTATTTTAACAACCTTGGCTGACTCGGTTGGATGCCCTGCGCAAGGTGTCACCAAGTACAAGTTTTGGCATGAGCCAAGTTTTTAAGAGTCATAAGCCTTGTTGATTTTTTTATGAAATGTAACTGTTTTATATGGGTTGAAATGAGTTTTAATGTTATGAATCAGATTATGATTAGATGTTTTAATTGTCTTCATTTACTTAGCTTTAGATGTTATAGATGATCTTTGCTTACTCACTGGATTTATAAAAACTCACCATCCTTCTTTTCACCCATTTCAGGCTCAGAACAGTCTGTAGACAGCCGATTTTGTCGAGGGTTTGCTTTTGGATTCGCACCCTTAGAAATCGTAGGTTTACAGTCGTGTTAATTTTTGTTATTTTGGGGCTCACAAGTCATTGTAGAATATTTTTGTATACCTTGGCACAGTGTGCTATTATATATATAAATTTATTTTGTTATTACGTTTTATTAACTATTTACGTAAAATTTTATAAATATTGTTTTATATGAAAATGGAATATTTTATTCAATATTTTTACTTAGTTTGATTAGCTATAATTTCACTTTAAATAGATGATTTAGATACCGAAATTTATTTTTAGATATGAAATGTATATTTTTCATTTATATATTATATTTTTTAGCAAATTTTCAAAATTTTTGAGTAAAATGACCAAAATGCCCCTGTGCAGTAGAAATTACTTTTTGATTGTCTTTGATTTGAAAATAGTTTATATTCCTTTAAAACATGATATTTAGTAACTATTGCTCACAGGGGAGGCAGAAAACTGATGCTAGAGCCTTGCGAGATTTCGGTTGACATTCCGGGTAAGGTATGTTTATCGGGATATCGCGACGGTTGCCACAAGCTCGAAGAGAGTACTGGATCGTGACAGAGAAAGTTGTTGATACTTCTCGCTGCAGTGAGATTTATTCTCACTTCAACGAGAAACATTTTGTTTTGTCACCCGAATCTCGCTGCAGCGAGAAACTTTCTGTCCAGCATGCTACCTTGGTTGATTGCTATCCCATTTGCCATTTCAATAACACCATAGTTGATCATGGACTCCCAACATTAAGGAAATTATTTAATTAAGTTTGAAATGAGGGGTTTTAGAGAAAAACCCTAATCCAATTGATAATTTGAGCCAAATTTTGCTGCAGTGAAGACCCATCGTTTTACTTGACTTGACTTGCTTGAATACTATTAAAGTTTTCACTCTTCAAATCCTTTGTTGTGCATGGACCTTTTCGTCAAGTGATTAACTCATTAAGTGTTTAATGAGGGGATTTAATAAGAACTAAACTAAATTGCATTGTTTTTGAAATAAATGTGTCATGATTTCTTTAAACGTTCCTTATTGTTTGCTTGTTCCCTTCCTTTGTTCACTCACTGGGTTTATACTCACCGTTTTCAACTTCATGTTTTCAAATTAAGAGGCAATCGGTAACTAAGTCGAGGTGTCCTCGTAAATTCGTATCCTTGGTATGCATCTTGGCATTCCGTACCCGCACTTATTCCTTGGTCACTCAGCTAGAAGCCTAGAGTCATTTTTGTTGTAAATACGTATATGTGATGTAAAGTACTAAGATATATGCCTTAGACCTTATATGTATATTTTGATTGGTAAAGCCACAACGAGTTGGCAATCGTTATCAATATTTCAAATTAAAATTATGAAAAATATGACTTTAGCAATTTTGATGGAATGATAAACAGGTCATATAGATAGGCTTGCTTGGGCTTAGTGGGCTACGTCTATTGGGCCCATGCGTCGATCATGGCCCAAAAATTGGGTCGTGACACTGATGATGTTTAATGTTTATATTATTGTGCACTATGGCAGTGGCACTTGTTAATACAAATATAGATGTATTAAGTTGAGCTTACACAATTAAGTTGAAAAGTTCCTTTATTGTGTAATAAGTTTTAAGAATGTATGTATATCGATTATGTACGTTAATAGACATGATATGATGCTTCCACATGAGATGATGAATGTTTGATGATGTTATGATAGGAGGCTTGCTTGGGCTTAATGGGTTATGCTCATTTGGGTCCATGTGCCGGTCACAATCCCTCCCGAAAATTGGATGTGACAGTTATCCTTCTTGATTTACACGCACATAACTATCTTTTACTTGTCAATTTCCTAGCAGCAATTAAATTCAAAATACTTAGCAACTTTACAATTTATTCTATCCCAAGCTTGCTACCCACAGTTATCTTTATGCTTTTATATCCTATTCTTTATTCCTTCTTCTCATTCAAGAAGTAACCATTAACCAAATGGTTCAATTCATGCTGTAACCATCATTCCTTCACAATTAATCTTTTGCACATATATACTTATATATATATACATAGGCAGCAACTTTACCAAGAATTCTCAAGTCTTTACATGCATAATTTTCTATCCTTTACTTTTTTCAAAATGTTACATTCACACAACATCAAATCTCATAACTAGTATAAACATTCTTCCTAACCGTACCCAAGATAGCACAACCAATTTACATTGCATGCTTACCTTTAGAATGGCTTGGATCTTCCATGTGTTTCAACATTTCTCTAAAGCCCTTTTCTTTATACCTCAATTTCCACCATTCAATAAGGGTTTAGTAACATGCATACAACTATTCTCTTTCAAACCTTGTAGATCTTTGCTGCCACAAACATTTTCCCATAATTACCAACTCATTTCCTTAAGAAATCTATAACTAAAAATCAAACTTCCACTTACCATAACTTGGTTGAACTCGTGGATCATCCATATTCTTTTCCTCTTGATCCAAAGCTTTTTTTCCATGTTTCTTGACCACCATGAAAAATAACTCATATCTCTCAACAATGGATGAATTTCTAGAGGCAATGAAGCTTGATGATAGGAAAATGGCAAGAAATAAGCTCATGAGGAACTAAGAGAATTGGAGTAGCCAAGCACTTTTCTCTCAAGGGTGGTGGACAAGACAAAGTGAAAATGAGATTCCATTCCCTTTTTTTTGTTCTTTGTTATGGGCAGATCTCTCAAGGCAAAAGCCTTGAAATGGCTTTCATTTCCCATTTTCTTTCCATTTCTTTCATGGGCAGATTGCCCAAGGAAATGGCAGCATTTCCTTTCATCTCATCCCAAGTCATATTTGATTTCATCTCCTTTTATTTCCACTTGTCATTCCCCCTTTTGTCCACTTTATCACCCAACAATATTTCATGTGAATTCCCTTTACCAATAGCCTTGCCACCCCATGAACCAATAAGACCTCTGCAATTATTCCACTCTTGAATCCTATTTGGCCTCTTTCAAAACTAATAGGATTTCATGCACTCTTTAATTTATTTCTTTTATTCTTAATCCTTTCTCTATCACCATGTGTACCCACTCAAATTTCATGCATGGCTTTCTCTTAATTAAGCATTCTTTGTTCTCTTTCTCTTTGGTTTCTTTCACATGGTGGGGGTCCCACATGTCCCCCACTAAGCTTTATCCTTTTTACATGCAATCATTTGCATGTAATATTAACTTCACATGCAATTTTCATCAAGCTAAACAATCTCACTTGCATTTCATTTTGCTTGCATCCTACTTGAATTTCATCTTGCTTTCCAAGATTTAAATATATACATTCAATATTCACTTAACTTAAATTGGAGAAATTACACATAAGCCCTTTAATTTTTTTCTTATTTACCATTTGACCCTCTAAACTTTTCATCCTTACAATTTATCTTTTAAACTTTTGATAATTACAACTTCACCCCTTAACTTTTCATTATTTAGAATTCTACCCCTCAACTTCTTATTCTTTTCAATTGGGTCCTCCCATCATTCTTTTAATTTCAATTATCTTCTATTTTTCTTCCTTTGCACTTGTACAAATAAAATATCAAATTCATACTCCACCAAAGTGCTACCATAATATTTAAATATATACTTACTCTTTCTCACTTAATTTAATGAAGGCACGTGGGTCCCACTAATGCTTACTACCTTTGAGATTTTTCTTACTTCCACTCTCCCACTTAAACAAATTGTACAAATTACACATTCTTCGTGTAATAAAACTAATTTGGCATTTATATTATTTTAATATTATTATATCTAAAAAATATTATTTTATTCCAAAATTTTCCTTTAGCCTTCTAAGGCTCCAAAACATCCTATTTTGCCCCGGTTTAGCTCTGTAGCACCTTTTAACTCCATAACTTTGACTTTAATAAAATATTATTATTTTATTATTATTTTATCACATAAGAAATATTTTATTTCAAAATATTCCTGTTGACTAGTGTTTGGTAGAGATCTTTTAGGAATAATTTAAGAATTATTGTATTTCTGTATATGATTTTTAGGACCTAATATTATGCTTTCTATATTTATGATAACTTCTTATTTTAGGGTTGTTTAAGGGTTACCATGGATATATATATATATATATATATATATATATATATATAGGCTGTTGTAAATAATTTTATATATGACAGAGAATAAAAAACTCTCTTGTTTTTCCTCTCAACATGGTATCAGAGCTTCTGCTGACTAACGAAACCATATTTTTTATTGTTCGACAGTAGAGGATCTTGTCTGCTTCTCTTGACAACAGCTAAAAGCCTTGCTTTACTAGTGTTTTAAATCATGGCTGATGGGAAGAAAACAACTACTGAAAATAAGGTTGGTTTGATCGGTGAGAATCCTTCATTACAAATCAGTCCCGTAAAGCTAGATGAAACTAATTATCTTGTGTAGTCAAGATCTTGTCTATTGTTCATCCAAGCTAGAGGTCTGAAAGGATATGTTACTAGAAAAAAACAAAAGCCAAACGTCACCAGTCCCACCTACAACCAGTGGGAATATGAAAACTCTCTTTTAATGTCATGGCTCATTAATTCCATGCAACCTCAAATTGCCCGAGGTTATCTGTTGCTGAATACTGCATCTAAGATTTGGAATGCAGCCTCTCAAACCTATTCTCCAGTGGGCAATGATGCACAGATTTATGAATTGGGGAATAAGGTGCATGAGATGAAACAAGGTGAGATGACTATTGCTCAATACTTTGCTGAATTTAGTGGTTTATGGTAGGAACTCAACTATTACCAAGATTTCCAAGCAGCATGTTCTGAAGATGCAGCCAAATTCCATAAATTCGTGGAAAAAGAATGCATATATGATTTTCTTGTTGGTTTAAATATGGAATATGATTACATACGGGTTCAGGTACTTGGTAAGGATCCTTTGCCTTCATTAAGGCAAACCTATTCATATGTGCAGCAAAAAGAAAGTCGAAGAAGTGCCATGATACACACAGTTTCAGTAAACATGGTAGGGTTAGTTACAAATTCCTTTCATAAATAGCTAAAAATCAATAACCAAGGTCCATCAGACAAGGATCATTTACACTGTGATTATTGTGGGAAGCAAAGGCATACTAAGGAGACTTGTTGGAAATTGAATGGTCGACCAACTATAGTTTGTGGAGGTAAATGGATGGGCTTAACAAGACCACAAGCAAACTTATCCAAAGCAGTAGAAATACCTAGAGAGAGAACTAATACTGGGATTCTCAATCAACCACAACTACTTCCTCTAATTTTGTCAAAACAGGTACTGCTTTTCTTGCCAATCTTGATACTCATAATGATTCATGGATTATAGATTCTAGAGCAAACAAACATAGGACGGGCTCTTTCAATAAATTTTTAACTTATTCTCCGTGTTTAGATAATGATAAAGTCCGGATAGTAGATGGATCTTTAGCATCTATATTTGGAACAGGTTCTGTTAATGTATTCCTACCATTAATCTATCTTCAGTTCTTCATGTTCTTAGTTTTCCTATTAGCCTTTTATCTGTTAGTTCAATTACAAAAGCACTTGATTGCAAAATTGAATGCTTTCCAACTCATTGTGTTTTTCAAGACCTTAAAACAAGGAGAATGATTGACTTTGGTAAATTGCAAGATAGCTTGTATCTACTAGAGGAAGGTTGCAGTAACTTGATTCCTGGTATAACTCAAGCCCTATTAGGAGACTCTATGAATGTTAACCAAGAAATAATCCAATGGCATAGACGATTAGGACACCCATCTTTTTTTATTTTAGAAAAATTATATGCTAGTTTGTTTAAAAAATGCAAATTAAATTTATCATTTTGTGATGCTGGTGAATTTGCTAAACACAGCAGACATTATTATCCTTCAACTAATAATAAAAGTTCAATTCCTTTTATGACTATTCATTCTGATACATGGGGACCTAGTCGAACAGTTTTTCTATCCGGTTACAGATGGTTTGTTACCTTTATCAATTGTTGTACTAGATTAACTTGGGTTTATTTGATGAAAGCAAAGAATGAGGTTTTTTCTTGTTTTCAACTATTTCACAAAATGATTTGTACACAATTTGATGCCAAGGTTAAGATTCTGAGAATCGACAATGGTATAGAATACATAGATGGTGTGTTTAGGGCATATCTAGATTTCAATGGAATATTACACCAAACTAGTTGTGTAGACACTAGTGCACAAAATGGAGTGTCTAAAAGGAAAACAGGCACCTATTAGAAGTGGCTCGATCTTTCATGTTTACTATGAATGTTCCAAAAGTTTATTGAAGCGATGCAGTACTTTCTGTTGGTCCCTATAATATGTGCCAGAGGGGGGTGAATAACATAATTTGGCTTTTGACAAGATTGAAAACTAATTTTTAGAACTTAAGAAAACAAAAATAGAGTATAAAATGCACAGCAATTTAGAGTGGTTCGGTCCAAGACCTACATCCACTACCTTGATTATCCAACCAAGGATTTTCTCACAAACTCACTAACAACTGGTGAAATTCACAAGCTTCCACCAAGCTTTTACAATTGCTTTTACCAAGCTCAACCATAACCTTTTACACTAGTTTTTCATGGGCTCAACTAAAACCCAAAGTGGTTTTCCAAGGCTCAACCACAACCTTCAACAATCAAGCTATCCCAAGCTTGAATAACCCTTTAGAGTGACTCCCTCACTCTAAGAATACAGGAGAAGTAGTAAAAGAAGGTACCTATGATCACTGGTTGATTTGAAGTGGTACAAGATTGAGTGCTAAATACAAATGCAAAGAGTAGGCGTTTAAATGCAAACAAATGTAGTGAAGCTTTTCTGGTTTTTCAACTTTCTATAGCTCAAATCTTATTCAAGGCTTCTAAAAACTTATTTTTAATTGTTGGAAGACCTTTTATATTTGGAGATGCAACTCTGATGGCAGTTTGGCAATTTATATCCGTTAAAAACAGTTGAGGATGAGTTCTAGCTGTTAATCTGTCTTGTAGTGCTCTGGTTCAAATTGCAGACAGAGAGCTCTTAGTCGATTAACTTGGTTGATTAAGTTGGTTTTGTTTATGGTTTGCAGATTCTAGCAGAGAGCACTTAGTCGACTAACTTGGTCGACTAAACTGATTCTGTTTCTCAAACTCTTCAGCCCGTCATTTCTCTAATTTGAATTTTGGTCAACCAATGTTCTTCTTTGTTTTACCATTAAGCTTCCTCCTTGTTACTCAGTTACATCTTGTTGATTTTATCCCTTTTTTTCTTTAAAAAATACTCTTTGAAGAGTTAATAGATTAATTTCATATATTAATTTCCTACACACTTAAGTAAAGGTATTAGACACAAATAAATGGGAATGTTTTATTATCATCAAAAACTAATGGAGCCAACAATCTCTCCCTTTTTGATGATGACAAAACACTCCTTGATTAACAGCATAGTGTCATTTTAATTCTTTTTAGTTTTCTGCAGAAAATGAAGATTGCTCCTATTAAGTATAAGCTCCCCCTTAGTGTGTGCATATTTTGCTTATTTTACTTCAGCCAATTTTATTCTCGTCATATAGAAAATGATATTGTACATTTAAAGTATACATATGTTCAGCAACATAGAGTGATTTGCAGCAAGTAAGTATTAGCAGATCATCATTAAACTTTCAGCTTTAAGTGTTGACAAATTTTATCACTGTTTTAGCAGCTGTCAACAGTTTATTGATTTCAGATTTAGTCTACATCATTCGTGTTTCAAATCATATATTATACACACCATCTATATCTATTTTCAAATAGAAATTATCCACAATGCCATAATAAAAATCATTTATCAACATGTAAATAAATATCAGCATGGCATTAGCAGATTTTGTTCATGAAAGTCAAAATACCAAAATAGCAAAATATCAGCAGACTCCAATTTATAATAGTTAAGCAACATAGTCATATCAGCATTCATTTTTCACATACAACCACATAAACAATAGAATTAAAACTGAGTGTTTAAGTGCCACCATGGCACAAATAGCAGTTAATTAAAAAGTATTTCGAAATTGCCCTTAGATAATTTTGCTTCCTATCTCCTACTTTTCTAAGTTCCTGCTCCTGATTCTGCTTTTTTTTCTTTCTTGGGTTCTTGGTTCCTCTACACTAACACATTTTTTTTTAAAATTTAATCTTTGGTTTCTGGTTCTTGCACCCATTATATTATACTCCCCCTTTTTGTCAGCATCAAAGGGAGGGGCTTCTATTCATCTGATGAGTTAAAGGGTGAGGATTCAATGTTGTAGAAAGGGTTGAGAGGAAAAAGAGAGGGCTCTCGGAGAGGTGATGACTGTCTTGGGGAAGGTTTTGGTGAGGACTTGTTTGAGACAGGGATTGGAGAGGAGGCTGAAACTGGTTTGGATTTTTCTACCAACCTGAAAGACTTTCTTCTCTTAAGAAAAGTTGTATTGGTTGCCATAGTCGTCCTGCCTTTGGTTGTTAGTTTTGCCTCAGTTGGTGGTGCTGCAGTGGCTTTGGCTTTCCCTGCTTTTATCTTTACTCTAGTAGCTGATGCAGATTTCTTTCCTTTTCCTACACCTTCACCATCTTTTTGAGTTTCTATCCTGGTAGTGTCTTTTTTAGCTTGTCCCTTCTTAACCATTTGGTGGAAGATATCCATGATGGAAACTTTCTCTGAATTTGGATGAGAGGCTTGGTGTTTCTCTATCTCTGAATCATTTTTGCTTTGAGGTTTAGGGGAGGTTATCTTGGTTGGTTGATCAACCTTTTGGGGAGAGTCTTCAGTCTGTAAAGCAGGACTGGCAAATTTGTAGGTGGAACCTTCAGCGTAAATGCTAGAACTTTCAACATGAGGAGCTAATTTTTCTGCTGACTTAGCTTAAATTTCAACACCTTGTTGTGCAGGTGCAGTGTTGGATGTGGTAGAACTGTCTGTGGCCACAGGTTTAGACAACATGTTTTTCTTCTCTTTCAGTTTGTTTTCCAACTCAGTGATTTTATCTTCCATTTTCTATAGCTTCACTCCTTGGTCAGTCAGCTTACCATCAACCCTTATAAGCAGATTAAAAATCACTTCATTTGAAAATTTGAAGAGAGCTTCTTTAGGTTAAGCAGGCAGACTGTGTTCTTTTCTTGGGCCAGTTTTAGAGGTTTTAATGAACTTTTCTTCATCGAGCACATACCGCATTTTAACCAAGCTGCCATACTGAATAGCTTGATCTCTAGTTTTTACCAAGTCCATATCATACCTCTTTGCCCATATTCCCTTATTCTACACAAGGGATACAATCACATTCCCATACGATATATTTACCTTATCAAGTCTGCAGGCACTTCTCATTTTCTCAATCAAAAATCTTCCCAAATTCAGAGACACTCCATTGAAAGCATGCTCCATCAGCCAAAGGTTCTGAAGGCTGATGTAGCTAAGGCTTTCACTTCTGCCTTGTATATTTGCTGCTATGAAATAGTGTAGAATTCTGATCTGAAGGCTGGTTATCAAACCAGAATTACTTTTTGAAGAATATTTTTCTTTCTTTCCAATGATGATTTCCCACAATGAGGACGGGTCATATTTTTCAAGTAGTTCAAATTCACTTTCTTCATACTCGATTTTCAGCAAGTTCCCCAAATCCTCAACAGTCATAACAAATTCTTTTCCATTTAGATAAACATTCAAACCATTTTCTACATAATCACCAGAATCTATTAATTCTTTTCCTTTCAAAGCAATTCCAGAATAAAACTCTTTGACCAGACTTGGACTATAAGACCTATTCTTAAAGGTGCTGTAACCTTTTAGTTTTATTTCATCAAAGTACTCAAATACACTGGTCTGAATTTCAACATTTTTCTTAAAACTCTTCCAGTTAATGAATTTTCCACAAGAGATTGGTGCATTCTCGATATTTTTGAATCTATACTCATGCAACTTATTCCTAAATTTTGAAGAAGAAGAACTAGTACCTTTGTGGAGTGAAGGCTTTATTTCTCTTTTCTTACCAGTTTTTTGCTTCTTTTCTCTAAGTTTCTTGGATATATCTTTCATTGAACCAGGCATGATTTTCAATTTCTTCTTCATACTTTCAGTTCCTGTTTCTTCCTCCATTAGCCTTTTCCCTTTCTTCTTTTCTAATATCTCTTTGCTCTAAGATGTTCTAGCCATGTTGGTTGCAGAAATTTCTAAGGGTTTGAGTCAGTTTCATAGGCAAACAAGGAGATTTAGGTTTTTATTTCTAGAGCAACGGGTTTCAAGGGAGAGAGGAGGAAAGGTAGTCAGCAGTTATTGCAAAAAAAAACTGCTCACCTTCCTTTAAGTACTGCCCTATTTTATTTCTTTATAATTTCAAACTTCCCTCTAAAATTTGGTTATTTACCTTTGACAATTTTTCTTCATTCTTTTTACACCCGATAAACACATATTTTTACCACATTTTACTCTTCTTTCTCTATACTCACTGAGTCTTATTATTTAAGGCTGTCAGACCACTTTTAGTTGACTAAAAGCATTCTGTTTTCTTTGTGAGAGCCAAAGGTTTTCTTATAATTCCTTCACACTAATCATCCCTAAATTTCTTCTAATCTCACAGAATCTATCTTCACTCAGAGGTTTGGTAAAAATGTCTGCTAATTGATGTAAAGTATTCACAAATTCTATCTTAATATCATTTTTTACCACATGGTCTCTAATAAAATGGTGTCTAATTTCAATGTTCTTTGTCTTAGAGTGTTGCACAGGATTTTTTGATATATTGATTGCACTTGTGTTATCACAGTATATCGGTACGTTATGCATAGTTATTCCATAGTCTTTTAATTGTTGCTTGATTCAAAGGATTTGTTCACAACAGCTACCTAATGATACATATTCAGCCTCTGCTGTAGACAGTGCCACTGAGTTCTGCTTTTTGCTGGACCAAGACATAAGCATCCTTCCTAAAAATTGGCATGTTCCACTAGTGCTTTTCCTATCAGTTCTGTTGCTAGCAAAGTCAGCATCTAAATATCCAACTAAGCTAAGAGTTGAGTTTCTAGAGTACCACATTCCTCATTCTTGAGTGTCTATGAGGTATCTAAAAATTCTCTTAGCAGTTGCTAGGTGTTATTCTTTAGGCGGTGACTGAAATCTAGCACACAAGCACACACTAAACTGAATATCTGGTCTACTTGCTGTTAAGTAGAGAAGAGAGCCGATCATACCTCTATAGAGCTTTTGATCTACATCCTTACCTTTTTCTTCTAAGTCGAGTTTGGTGGATGGACTCATTGGTGTGAAAATTGATTTCAACTTTAGCATATCGAATTTCTTAAGCATATCATGAGTATATCTTTCTTGGTTGATGAAGATTTCTTCCTCACTTTGTTTAATTTGAAGACTAAGGAAGTACTTCAACTTTCTCATCATGCTCATCTCAAATTCACCTTGCATTTCCTTTGAAAAGTTCTTGCATAAACCTTCATTAGTTGCACCAAATACAATATCATCCACATATATTTGCACAACAATTAAATCATTTAGATATCTCTTAATGAACAATGTAGTATCGATGCTGCCTTTATCATACCCTTTCTCGACTATAAATTTTGAAAGCCTTTCATACCAAGCTCTAGGAGCTTGGTTCAATCCATACAAGGCCTTATGAAGTTTGAAAACATGATCAGATTTTTCAAAGTCTTCAAAACCTGTTGGTTGTTCTACATATACTTCCTCTTGAATTAATCCATTTAAGAATGCACTTTTTACATCCATTTAGAACAATTTAAAATTCATGAAGCATGCAAAAGCTAGCAACAACCTTATGGCTTCAATCCTAGCAACCGAAGCAAAAGTTTCATCATAATCTATTCCTTCTTCTTCGTTGTATCCTTTTGCTACCAACCTAGCTTTATTTCTAACTACATTTCCTTGCTCATCTACCTTATTTCTAAATATCCATTTTGTACCAACAATAGGGTGATTTGAAGGTCTAGGTACCAATGACCATACATGACTCCTTGTGAATTGATCAAGTTCTTCTTGCATGGCCATTATCCAACTTTCCTCTTTTTCAGCTTCTTCAAAGTTTTTAATTTCAATTTAAGATATAAAAACTGAAAACTCACTAGTTTCTCTACTTGCTTTCCTAGTTTTAACTCCTTGTGAAATGTCACCTATTATTTGGTCTTGTGGATGATCCCTTACAAATCTCCAACTCCTTGGTAGATCATCATGCTGATTTTTTGCTCTTTGCAGATTTTCTAGAGGTGGAGTTTCATTTTCTCTTCTAGGTGAGCTTTCTTCATTATTTTTGTTGTTTTCTAAGATCATTTCCTCCATTTGTTTTTCTAAGACTTCTATATCATCATCATCATTATGAACTTCTTTTTGTAATGCATTTGACTCATCAAAAACTACATGAATTGATTCTTCAATGGTCAAGGTCTTTTTGTTAAAAACTCTATAGGCCTTTGAGTTTAATGTATATCCTAAAAATATTGCTTCATCACTCTTAGCATCAAACTTCCCTAGGGGCTATTTTTCATTGTTCAATACAAAGCATTTACAATCAAAACTCCTAAGGTGAGAAATATTTGGTTTCCTACCTTTATAAAGTTCATATGGAGTCTTTGAAATCAAGAGTCTTATTGAGACTCTATTAAGAATATAAGTTGTTGTATTTACTGCCTCAGCCCAAAGATATTTAGGTAGGTTGTTTTCACATAGCATGGTCCTAGTCATTTCTTTAAAGGTTCGGTTTCCTCTCTACAACTCCATTTTACTAGGGTGTTCTAGGTGCAAAAAAATTGTGATTCAACCCCTTTTCATTGCAAAATTTTTCAAACTCATCATTTTCAAATTCTCCTCCATGATCACTCCTTATGCCAATTATGGCTAGTCTTTTTTCATTTTCTACTTTCTTACAATGATTTAAGAATGCTTGTAGAGCATCATTCTTATGAGCAAGAAAATACACCCAAGTATATCTAGAATAGTCATCAACTATTAGAAAGCCATAAGATTTTCCTCCTAAGCTAGTTGTGCTTATTGGACCAAATAGATCAATATGAAGCAAATCAAGAGGTCTAGATGTTGACACAATTTTCTTAGACTTTAAGGATGTCCTAACTTGTTTTCCTAGTTGGCAAGCATCACATATCCTATCATTTTCAAATTTTAACTCAAGCAGTCCAACAACAAGATTTTTCTTAATTAATTTTGACATAATATTCATGCTCACATGTCCTAATCTCCTATGCCATAGCCAACTATCATTTTCAACATTTGCAACAAGACATACTTCACTATTTATTTCAAGATCTTCAAGAAAATTACATACATATTCTTCACTCTATTTCCTATAAATGAGATTTTATTTGTACTCATATCTATCAGTTCACACTTAGTTGAATCAAAGCACACTTTAAATCCTTTATCACATAATTGACTAATACTTAGTAAATTATGCTTTAAGCCTTTAACCAGCAACACATAACTAATTTGAGTTTGGGAATTCTTACCGTACCTATACCATGGATTCTTCCTTTTGAATAATCTCTAAAAGATACGGTTCCTCTCTTTCTCTTATCTAGCTGAACAAACAGCATTTCCTGTCCTGTCATGTGCCGTGAACAGCCACTGTCCAAGTACCAAGGCTGTTTCTTCTTGAGTTGAGCTTTTGAACATGTCTCCTTTAAGTCCAACTCAACCTACAAAACAGAATTTCAGTTTTTCTTTGTAGGTATCCATACTTTGATGGGTCCTTGAGTGTTAGTTGCAACAAAGGATCCCTTAGGAACCCAGATTCTCTTAACTTTCTGCACTATTTTTTGCTTAAAACGGTCATATGATAAATGACCATGTTTACCACAATTATAACATTTAGGTAATGCTTTAGCTGAATTTTTGTTGTGGTATGCATATCTTTTTGAAGATTCATTTTTCAAATATTTAAGACCTGTATTTTCATCAAGAGTTATTTGCAAAGCTTCAAACTTGTTTTCCAACTCTTGTTTTAAAACCTCAAAGTATGTTTTTGAGTGTTCTAACTCAATTTGTAAAATATTTCTTTGCTAAAAAACATAAGTAAATTCTTGTTTGATTTGTTCCAAATCATTTTCAAGAAATACAGCCTTTTTCTTTAATGATTTGTATTTTGAAAAACGCTTTTCAAATTAATCATAAAGGCACTCATACTCATCTTGTAAATCATCATAAGAATTAATGCAGAGGGATGAGGGTACCTCTGTTTTATCTTCTTGTGCCATTAAACAGATGTTTACTCTGTAAAACCCGACCCTATAAATACATGTCATGACATACATGCATTGAGTAGCATGTTATTATGCTAGGAAAGCACCTAAGAAAAGACGAAACCCGATATCGTACCTAACGATACACTTGAGTTGATTTAACCTCGAACTAGTTCAAATAGGAATTGTAGGATGAAATTTAATATTTTATAGTCCAGGAATGACTAAAAATGATTGTTCGAAGTTTGAGGGTTCATTTGGGGTAAAATTGGAAATTTTGATGTTCAAGGGCAAAATCGTCATTTTGCCACCTAAGATAATAATTTGATCATGGAGTGAAATTTTTGACCAAGATTAACTATTTGGAGTATAATTTAATGATAGGAAGTGAAAAAGTTTAATTCTGGTGATTTTTGGAGTGTAGGGGCAAAATCGTAAGTTTGCCACCCACGGACAAAATTTGAGATTTTGAGAGAATTTAGATCAAATTTGACAAATTGGAGAATGGTATGAGTATAAGGGATGAAAAATATGTCTATGGGCAATTTTTCAGTTTTTTGGGCAAAAATGTTATTTTTCACTTTTACGGGGGCAAAAGTGTAAATTTCAAAAATTACTCCACCGAGACTTTGGATAAGTCTGAGAATTTTATCTAAGCTATGGATATGTGGGACAAGTGTATGGTGAAAATTTGGAAACAAATGGATGAAATTTTAAAAATGGGCCAATGGGAAAGTGACACATGGCATTTTTTAATGATATAATATTATTTTAATGAAAAGTCAGCCCATTTAAACCCCATTTTAAGTGCTGGCCGGCCATAAGGAAGAACAAGAGAGGAAATAGAAAGGAAAGGAAGAAAAAAAGAAAAACCAAAGAGAAACAAGAAAATTCAAAGGGAAATTCGCGGTTTTCGACCGTTTACTCGTCTAACGGTAAGATTTTTCGATTTTAGCTTGATTTCTACCTTTCCTATGCCTTTATTTCCATTTAGCATGCTTGAGGAGAGAGATCAAAAAGTGATATCAAGGGCTGGATGAAATTCTAGGGGAGAGAAATTGAAATTTTTAGGTTTTGATTTTTAGTTAAATTGATAGTTTTAGTTAGTTAAATGTGTTTAGAAATTAAATTGGGCAAGAAATCATTAAATTTTCACAATACCCACTCTTGGCTGGATGCTCAATGCTGTACAATGATGATGAATTGATTTTATTCTAAGGAAAATGAAGAGAAAATGATGAAAAATGATTAAACGTGATAGAAAAACAAAGTAGAAAATTAACCGAGTTAATGTCCCATTTTTGGCCGAATTTTTCAAGGAAGGGAGTGAGCTGATTTTGTTGTTTTTAGAAGGTTATTGGCTGATATTTAATGGTTAGAAATGTTGGAGAGAGAATGGGATGATTTAGAGCTAAAATGGAGCGCGTTAGCAATTTATCGGGCAAAGTGCCAAAAATAGGTTAATATCACGTTTAAGCCGTTTTAGGCTATTGCATTTCATACCATGCACTAGTATAGGATTTAAGTTAATTATATAGTGATTTAGCATCAATGTGATGAATTGTCTAAATTTTTGTAATGTGTCTAGGAGGAGAGCTTTCCGGAAAAGGCAAAGAAGTCGTACCCGACAAGTAGTGATCGGGGCGCTTAGAACGCTTTTAGTTTGTACAAACGGTGAGTAAACTTATTATTATTGTAAATTATCTAGAGTTTATTTTTAAATGCCCTTTATGTATTTTATGAAATTAAAACGGGATTTTTTGATGTTTTAGGAATAAATGTGACAAATAAAAATATATTGTATTGATTATGAAATTGAGTAATTGGAGGCTGCAAATTGACTTGAAAAATATATATTTTCCTAGGAATGGCTTATGAGAAATGAGTATATGTGGCTATATTTTGTGAGTGCATTGAGAAATTTATGTAAGTTGTTTTTACTATGCAAGCTGGATAAATAAATAAAAGTCACGTTATACTGTCGAAATTTTATTAAAATTGGTGGGTTAGTCATTGCAGTGACGGGTTTCCGTGGACTGCCTATTAGAGGGGCACGGTAAACTCAGTTATATAGTTACTTCGGTTGTAGAGGCGAGGAGGGTAACTCCTGGGGTAGTATTAGAGCTCACTTCACGTCGAACCCCCACGTGAATGTGTAACTCGGCCAACGCCAAGGGACGGCTTGTTTTAAAAGTAAAAATGTGTTTCACGTGTGAATATTTTAACACCCTTGGTGGACTCGGTTAGATGCCTCGGCCAAGGTATCCCTGAGGATTAGTTTTGGCTTGAGCCTTGTTTTAATAAAAGACATAAGCCTTAACAACTGTTTTGGTAAATTACAAATATTTTATGGTTTAAGAAATAAATTGAAAACATTATGAAATGGGTTGAAATTTGTTGTTTAAACTTGCCTCCATTTTACTCGCCTTTAGATATTTATGATAATGTCTGTTTACTCACTGGGATTTTATAATCTCACCACCCTCCTTTCCACCCATTTCAGGTTCAGTATAAACTATAGATAGCTGATCTCATCGAGGACTACCATTGGATCTGCATTTTCCAAACCGTAGGTTCACAGTCCTCTTTACTTTTGTTTATTCGGGGGCCCTCTTGTTATTGTAAATTAAATTAAATATTTTGGCTTACTGTATTTCAGTATGTATAAATTTATTTAGCTTTTACGCTATAAAAATTATTCACGTATAACTCTATAAATATTGTTTTATAAGAAAATAGAATATTTCCCTTAATATTTCTTTTATTTTCTTATTATATTCAAATAACCGTAATTTCGTTTTAAATGAAGCTTTTAGACTTTTAAACTCATTTTGAATATGAATTATGTATTTTGTACTTGTATATTACGTTTTAGCCAATTTTGAAATTTTTGAGAAAAAAATGACCAAAATACCCTTGTGTGGCGAAAAATTTATTTTGATTGTTTTTTATCTAAAATAGTGTATATTCTCTAAAAACTCGATATTTAACAATGATTGCTCATAAGAAAGGAAAAAAAAAAACTAATATGTAAGCCTTGCGGGGTTCCGGTTGGCATTCTAGATAATGAGTGTCAATCGGGACGTCGCGGCGATTGTCATGGGCCTGAGGGAGGTTTCGGGTCGTGACATACTCTTTCCTCAGATTTTTCATCATCAGTTTCAGAGCTTGATGTGTCATTGTCCAACCATGCAGCAGCCACCATTGCTTTCTTGGATTTCTTATTTTTCTTGGGAGTTTCATCTTTCAGCAATGGATACTCAGACTTGAAATGACTAGGTTTCTTGCATTCGTAGCAGATCATCTCCTCTTTTTTGTTGGAGTCATTTTTGTTCCTTATTTTCCATGAAGCACCTTGGTCTTTCTTGAAACCTCTTTTAGTTAGCCTTCAATTTCTTCTGCTCATTAGCTTTCTGAATTTTCTTGCAACTAGAGCTAATTTTTCATCATCATCATAGGAAAGCTCTTCCAGCTCTTCTTCAAGGATGTTGGCTTTAAGTGCAATGCTCTATTTCTTTTCCTTTGCTTCCCTTCGGTCTTCTTCTTCTTCTTCCTTAAGCTCCAACTCATGAGTAAGAAGATAACCACAAATCTCATCGAGTGTGATGATGTTCAGATCTTTAGCCTCTCTAATGGCAGTCACTTTTGGTTTCCAGGATTTTGGTAGGCTTCTAAGCAGTCTCTTAACTAATTCATGTTAAGGGATAGGCTTGCCTAGCTAACTTAATTTATTTGTGATATTTGTAAAACTATCAAACATGCCGATGATGTCTTCACCAGGCTCCATTTTGAACATTTCATAACTATGTGTTAAGAGAGCAATTTTGGACTTTTACTTGAGAAGTCCCTTCATGGATTATTCTAAGTTTTTCCCACACTTGTTTAGCTATTGTACAACTTGAGACTTTGTTAAATTCAGTGGGGGTCAAGGCACAATGTAATGTGTTGATGGCCTTAAAGTTTATTTGAACTTTCTTAGTTTCAGCCTGAGTCCATTTAGACCTTGGCTTAGGCATCAACTCATTTGTCACTACATTTACGGTTGAGGGCATAAAGGGTCCATCAGTTATGACATCCCACATATCATAGTTTACAGCTCTAATGTAAATTGACATTCTAATGCTCCAATAAGGGTAATTAGAGCCATCAAACAGAGGTTGTCTGTTTGTAGATTGTCCCTCAGCCACTATTGATTTTTGTTGAGCCATTTGGATCCTCCCAGAGGATGTTAAGCCTTAATAGCAGGGAACTAGCTCTGATACTAATTGTTGGTCCCTATAATATGTGCCAGATAGGGGGTGAATAGCACAATTTGGCTCTTGACAGGATTGGAAACTAATTTCCAGAACTTAAGAAAACAAAAACAGAGTGTCACGACCCAAATTTCGGGTCATGACCGGCGCATGGATCCAATGGACGTAATCCACTAAACCCAAGCAAGCCTATTATTTATCTTACTTATGATTCTATTTATTATCACTAAGTCCTATTTCATGACTTTGAGTCAAAATAGTGATATACATTACCAACTCGTACTGGCATTACTCTTTTAAAATTTACATTTAAGTTCATCTATACATAACAAAATAATACTCGACCTCCAGCGGAGTGACTCGGATGGATATACAGCTACCGAATGCCGAGACACCTACCAGAAGATGTACACAGATCTACAAGGACACCTTGTCCTAATTATCGGCTACCTCGTGATCTGAAAACATGAATTTGAAAATGGTGAGTATAAACCCAGTGAGTGAACAAGGAAGGGAACAAGCAACAATTAGGAAAAATTTAAAATCATGATGCACTTGTTTCAAACAATGCAATTTAGTTCATTCCTATTTAAAACCCCTCCAAACCCCAGAATTTTTCACTACAACGAGCATGAATTTCGATGCAGTGAAAACAAAGCAACAAGAGAAACATTTTTCCTCACTCAACAAAAGCCATCCTGCTAAACTAATAAAATCAACCTAACATTCATGAAAATTCTCAAAGTATAATGTGTCAAATTTTACGTACATTACAACCATAAATCATTGTCCATCAATTTGCTATATCACACACATTTACATATGTATATATATATATATATATATATATATATATACGTATATACCCATCATCATCACCAGCTCATGCGCACTCCCTACTCGCACATGGCTGGGTCATCACCGGATTATGCGCATTCCCTACTCGCACATAACCAGGTCATCCTCGGCTTATGCACACTCCCTACTCGCACATAGCCGAGTCAACATAATTACACAACATTATATTCAAGCATATATGTATATCAACATAATGCAGCCACATAGAAATCCATAATAACCACATTTCATGACATAAACCTTTTCTCAAAAGCTTGTTCCCAAGGCATTCATTTTCATGAAAAATTGCATAAAATCATTCAAACACTTTGTTCAAAACAATCATATTCCCAAAACAATTTTGATAGGCAGTCCACTCACAGGTGTCGAAAATTCGGATTCCGGGTGAACTCTGACTAATAGTCCTCAAGCGTAATTCCTTTGCCTTTTCCGGACGTCTCACCACCTTGACAAATAACAAAGTCGAGGAATTTACTATATTATCCCTAAATTGATATAAATTAATTTAAACTACTAATGCTTGATATGTAAATGCAAAAATATGTCCGATTACCGCTTAATCACGGTATCGATTAAATTCGACCGATCACCCGATTAATCGGCGATTGTGTCCAAATCACCTCCAAATTAATTCATTTCTCCTCTAATACCTTAATTTACCACATACATTTAAATAAAGCCAAATTCAGCATTAGAACCCTCACAATTCCTTATAGAAAAAATTTGGTCATTTGGTGTACTAGCATCGAATTTTTTATTTCTACATAACCGTTTCACCTTACTTCATCATTTTCCATGCCATTTTCCTTGAAATAAAAACAATCCCCCATTGATATTCAGCCCTCATGGTTCGGCCAACAAGGAACCCTAGAGAAATTGAATATTTCTTTTGTGTTTTTGTTCATAACCATGCTTAACTATCCCTAAACACTAACATAGTCTAAAATCAAATTATTCCAACAACAATTCCTCTTCCATACCCATTTTTCAGAATTGAATTCATCATGATAACTCAATATTCAACCATGGAAATCAAGAACAAAAGCATGGGTAAGCTAGGTATCAAGGAGAATTAAAGAAATTTTAACTTACCTAGCTTGTTTCCTTGATTTCTTCACTTTTTCTTTGAATTTCCACCTAGGTTTTCTTGTTTTTCCTTTTGTTCTTCCTTTTTTCTTGTTGCTGGATGTCTAGGCCGAATATGGTGAGGGAATTGGGGATTTAATGGGCTGATTTCTATAGAAAATAATAAAATAATCAAGCATGCCATGTGTCACATGCTTATTGGCCTAATTTTTAACTTTTTGACTTTTTCTTCTTAATTTTCCACCACAAATATTCTGGTATTTATCCAATCCTACCACAATTAAAATCCCTTGGTCTTGACAAGTGCTGGGCGGAAAATTTTACTGATTTGCCCCCGAGACAAAAAAATTACGATTTTGCCCTTATACTCCGAAATGTATCGGAATCTCATTATTTCTACTTTTCAACCTAAAATAACACTAATATTGATCAATATTAACCAAATGGGGCAAAAATTGTTTAAAAAAAGTTTCGTTTAGTCCACTAGTGGCAAAATTACCATTTTGCCCTTCTGCTCCATAAATACCGGGAATCACAATTTTTCACTACTAAACATCATTTTATACTCCAATAATCATAATTATATTTCATATAATTATTCTTGGTCAAATGTGATCAAATCTTGGCTAAAAATCTCCATTTTATCATCAAATGGTAAAATGACCGTTTTGTCCCTAATTGGTCAATTTTCTGATGGACTCTAAACTGGACCTTGAACTCCAAATCACTATTCTAAGTCATTCTGTTGGTTTTACAATTTTCAAATTCCTCTTAGAATTTCTATTTGAACTAGTTCAAGGCTCGATTTAACTTAGTTGTACCACTCGATACAATACCGTCTTTTAATAGAGCTTGACAGGGTCTCACACAGAGTATAAAATGCACAGCAATTTAGAGTGGTTCGGTCCAAGACCTACATCCACTACCTTGATTACCCAACCAAGGATTTTCTCACAAACTCACTAACAACCGGTGAAATTCACAAGCTTCCACCAAGGTTTTACAATGGCTTTTACCAAGCTCAACCACAACTTTTTACACTAGTTTTTCACAGGCTCAACTAAAACCCAAAGTAGTTTTCCAAGGCTCAACCACAACCTTCAACAATCAAGCTATCCCAAGCTTGAATAACCTTTTAGAGTGACTCCCTCACTCTAAGAATACAAAAGAAGTAGTAAAAAAAGGTACCTATGATCACTGGTTGATTTGAGTGATACAAGATTGAGTGCTAAATACAAATGCAAAGAGTAGGCGTTTAAGTGCAGACAAGTGCAGTGAAGCTTTTCTGGTTTTTCAACTTTCTATAGCTCAAATCTCATTCAAGGCTTCTAAAAACTTGTTTCTAATTGTTGAAAGACCCTCTTATACTTGGAGATGCAACTCTGATGGCAGTTTGGTAGTTTATATCTGTTGGAAACAGTTAAGGATGAGATCTAGCCAATAATCTGTCTTGTAGTGCTCTGGTTCAAATTGCAAACAGAGAGCTCTTAGTCGACTAAGTTGGTTCTGTTTCTGGTTTGCAGATTTTAGCAAAGAGCACTTAGTCGACTGACTTGGTCGACTAAACTGATTATGTTTCTCAAACTTTTAGCCTGTCATTTCTCCAATTTGAATTTTGGTCAACCAATGTTCTTGTTTTACCAATAAGCTTCCTCCTTGTTACTCAATTACATCTTGTTGATTTTATCCCTCTTTTTCTTTCAAAAATACTCTTTGAAGAGTTAATAGATTAATTTCATATATTAATTTTCTGCACACTTAAGTAAAGGTATTAGACACAAATAAATGGGAATGTTTTATTATCATCAAAAACTAATGGAGCCAACACTTTTAGTCGCATACCTTATTAACAGAATGCCCTTAAAAACACTTAACTTTAAGAGTCCTTTAGAAATTCTATAAAGTAGTAACTCATATACTGTTCCTCCAAAAAATTTTTGATGTGTATGTTTTTGTTCACAAGAGGAACGTAGGTAAGTTAGAACCTAGGGCCCTTAAATGTGTGTTTATTGGCTACTTTACAACTCAAAAGGGATATAAATGTTATCATCGACCCTCAAAAAAGAACTTTGTAAGTATGGATGTTATCTTTAAGGAGTTTGAGCCTTATTTTCATACACCTCAGTCACCTCTTCAGGGGGGGAATAAGGAGGAAGAGGTGGAGGTGATAGCACCTGCCCCTATACTGTTTTCTAATGAAAATCCTAGTGATGACAAGGAACAACCTAAAACCGGGCGATTAGATAGACTAGATTTGAAAACCTACACACGACAGGACAAGACAGATAAAACCATCGAGCATGTTATACCTGGTCAAGCGCCATCTCTGAGTTCAATCCTTGAAAATACATGTGGTAAGTCTTCTTTACCTTTTGATTACCCTAATTCTAATCCCATTGCTAATGATCTTGATGTTCCTATTACTATCAAAAAAAGAGTCAGAACCTGTAATAAACATCCTATTTGAAATACCCCATACTTTGATATGGTGATAAATAAAGTTGATCGAATGCAAATTGAGGTCAATTAAAATGTTTAAAAGTGATAAAAGATGAAAGGAATAGTTTAGGATAAAATATTTCGCAAGTGCGAAAACAATAATAAAATAATAATATTATTATTGGAGGAGAATTTGTGAGATAAAAGGCGATTTGGAAGTCAAGTGAGGCATAATAAGGTATTTTGAGTACCAAGGAGACAAGATAAAATTTTTAGAATAAAATAATATTAAAATATTAATATTTAGCCTGATGTCGAAATCAATCATGAAGAAGGATCATATGGTTGATCCAAGTGGGGGAGAAGATGACAAGCCCGACTCTATAAAAATATTTGTCATAACATACATGTGATGGATAGCATGTTTGCATGCTAAGAGAGTCTCGAAAAATTTACAAAAAAGTCGGTATTGTACCTAGACGTACAATAAAGTTGATTTAAGCCTCGAACTAGATCAAATAGAGAATTCACAATGAAATTAAGAATTTTAAAGTCCCAGAATGGTTTAATATGGTGATTCGGAGTTCAAGGATCAATTTGGAGTCAAACCGAAATTTTCGCTATCTAAGGGTAAAATGGTCATTTCCCACCTGAGGACAAAATGGGAATTTTAGAAAAGATTTTTTGGCCCCATTTGACTTATTGGAGTATAATTTGACTTATAGGAGTAAGTTTTGAGGTTTAAAAGTGAAAAATTTTAATTTCAGTATAATTTGGAGTAAAAGGGTAAAATGGTAATTTTGCCACCCTATGGGCAAAATTGTAATTTTCCACCACCAGGACATTTTTCCAGCACATGGTCTTCCTTTATTCTCATTTTGACCATTGACTAATTGTGTGGTGGAGATAAAAAGGATTAAAATTTTAAAATGTTAAAAATAGACCAACAAGAAAATGCCATGTGTCATACCTTTATTATTTTATTGTTTCTTTATAAAAAGGCATAAAATCAGCCCATTTTCTTCATATGGCCGGCCAAGCAAGGAAGAGAGAGAAAGAGAGGAAGAACAAAGGGAAAAATAAAAAAACCTAGGTGAAAATTCAAAGAAAAAATGAAGAAATCAAGGAAACAAGCTAGGTAAGTTAGAATTTCTTTAGTTCTCCTTGATACCTAGCTTACCCATGCTTTTGTTCTTGATTTTCATGATTGAATATTGAGTTATTATCATGAATTCAATTCTGAAAAATGGGTAAGGAGAGAGAAAGTTGTTAGATTAATTTGATTTTAAGTTATGTTAGTGTTTTAAGTTAGTTTAGCATATTTAGAAACAAAACAACAAGAAAAGAATTTATTTTCTCCCACAACCATTAATGGTCGAATTTACCATGTGTTGAGTGAGGATGAATTTGATTTTCATTCTAGGAGAATTGGTTAAGAAATGATGAATTATGAGCCTAGAAAAATAATGGGAATTTTCGGAGCAAAAATATGAATTTTTACCCACTAGGGGTGTTTTCGTAATTTGCTACGGGGACTGATAAATTGAATCTCATTCACAGTCACTAAGGTAATTTAAGTATAATTGAAGTGTACAAAGTGAGAAGAATTGATTTAGAGTTAAATTGGAGATAATAGGCCGAATTAGGTCAGCACTGCATTTAAGTGGTAGTCGGATAAGTTGTATATCATATCATGCATATATATCGAGCCTGAATTAAATTTATAATGGTCAAGCATTGATGTGGTGAATTATGTATTGTACATTGTGGATAGGTGGTGAGCAAAGTACACTGGTAAAAGTACAGAGATTGTACTTGGAGACTGGGATTAGGAGTACATAGATTCCTAGAACTGTGAGTGAATTTATTATCGTCTTAATTATCTAGAGTAGTTTTATACAATTATGTGATTTTATGAAAAATGGATTTAAATGGTAAATTGCTATTTTTAGGAGAAATTACGATTTTATAAAATGATTTTATAAATTTTCTGGAAAAATCAAATACTGGTTTTGAAAATAGAGTAATTGGAGACTGCCTGCTTGTGTTGTAAATTTATGGTTTTAAATTGAATGGCTTATGACAATATATGAGCATGAATGGCTAAACTGATTTTGGTGTTAGAATTATTTGTACTGAGTATTCAGCCTTGAGAGGCTAGGTTGCGATAAATTACCATGTCATGCTAGAATGAATTTTATTGATTGGTGGAGTATATATTAATTATTCACTGCAGAGGGGGTTCCGTGGACCAGCATATTAGAGGGGCACGGTAAACTCCATTATATTCTTACCTCGAACGGAGAGGCACGTAGGATATCTCCTAGGGTAAAGCTTAGGGTTCACTTCACACCAAACCATCACGTAAAGGGGAACTCAGCCAACGCCAAGGAACGGCAGTATTTTTCTCAAACTAAAAATATATTTTACGTGTATATAAAAATTTTAACAGCCTTGGTGGACTCGGTTGGATGCCTTGCGCAAGGTATCACCGAGTATGAGTTTTGGCACGAGCCAAAGTTTTAAGAAATTCATAAGCCAAGTTGATTTCTCGATTTATATGGATTGATTTTATTTGGTTGAAATAAGTTGAAAGGTAATGAAATTACAGTATGATGACTTATTTTAATTGTCTCCATTTACTCGACTTTAGATAGTTTAGATGGTATCTGTTTACTCACTAGGATTTTATAATCTCACCACCCTCATTTCCTCACATTTCAGGCTCGGGGAATTCCATAGTTAGTTGACTTTGACAAGAATCTTCATTTGGACTCGAATCGGTAAAAGCTGTAGGTTTCCAGCTTCCGATGCATTTTGGATAGATGTGGGCCCACGTGTCACTATAAAAGAAATTTTATGCTTTGGTTATTTGCTTTATAGTATATATGAATATAATTAACTTTTATGCTATAAGAATTATGTACCGATAGTTTTATGAAAATTATTTTACAAGAAAATAGTTTATTTTATTGAATATTTTTATTATATTCAAATGGTCAAATTTTCACTTCAAATGAACGTTTTAGATACTTAATTTGTTTTTAAATCATTAAATATATATTTTCTGCTTACCTATTACATTTTTAGCAAGTTTTGAGATTTTTGAAAAACAAATGACGAAAATGCCCTTGTGAGCCAGAAAATAATATGTTATGTTTTGATTTGGAAATGATTTGTAATCCCTTGAATTGTGATATTTGATAACTATTGCTCACCGGGGAAGTGCGAAAGTTGATACGAGAGCCTTGCGGGGTTTCGATCGGCATTCGGGGTGAAAAATGTTTGTCGAGGCCTCGCGGCGGTTGTCACGGGCCCGATGGGGAGTTCCGAGTCGTGACACTATTTCTAATTTTGTTTCTTACGATTCTTTATCTCCTTCCTATAGAGCCTTTGTATTGTTTGTTTCCTCCATTTCTATTCCACAGGGTTGGCAAAAACCATATCATGATCCAAAATGGAAAGAGGCAATGATTGAAGAGATGAAGGCTTTGGTAAAAAATGAGACTTGGGAACTTGTTACTCCCCCCTTGGGAAAGAAACCAGTTGGATGCAAATGGGTGTTTATAGTGAAACACAAGGCAGATGGTTCAGTTGAAAGGTACAAAGCTAAATTAGTGGCAAAGGGCTTCACCCAGACCTATGGGGTGGACTATCAAGAGACGTTTGCTCTTGTTGCAAAAATGAATACTATCAGAATCATGTTATCATGTGCAGCTAACCTTGATTGGGACCTACAATAGTTTGATGTCAAGAATGCCTTCCTACATGGAGACTTGGAAGAATAGGTGTATATGGAAATTCCTCTAGGATTTGATGATAAGAAGACTAAAATGAAGGTTTGCAGATTAAAGAAGGCATTATATGGTTTGAAGCAATCACCCAAGGCCTGGTTCGATAGGTTCAATAAAACCATGATCTCATTTGGATATCATCAAAGCAATGTTGATCATACCTTGTTTATTAAACACTGTAATGGTAAGATCACATTACTTATTGTTTATGTTGATGATATAGTTGTGACTGGGGATGATAAAGAGGAGATTTCCTGACTTAGAAAACTTTTAGCCTAAGAGTTTGAGATTAAGGATTTGGGTAAGTTGCGATATTTCCTTGGAATAGAAATTGCCAGATCTGATAAGGGCATCTTTATTTCTCAAAGGAAAAATATTTTGGATCTTCTTGAAGAAACTAGTATGTTGGGATGTAAACTTGCAAACTCTCCTATTGAAGTTAATCATAAATTACAAGCAAGAGTTGGTGAGTCAGTTGATTTAAGCTGATATCAAAGGTTGGTTGGGAGATTGATCTATTGCTCACACACTAGACCAGACATAGCCTATGCTGTAAGTTTGGTAAGTCCATATATGCATGACCCTCGAGATTCTCATCTAGAGGCTATTTTTCACATTTTAAGATACCTAAAATCTGCACCTGGAAAAGGATTGCTTTTCTCTAAATATGGCCACTTTAAGATGAAAGCATTTACAGATGCAAATTGGGTTGGATCATTTGATGATAGGAGGTCAACATCTGGTTATTGCACATTTATCGGTGGAAATTTAGTTACTTGGAGGAGCAAAAAACAAAATGTGGTAGCTCGGTCAAGTGTATAAGTATAATATAGAGCTATGGCACAAGGTGTTTGTAAATTACTATGGCTGCAGAAAGTAATGGAAGAATTGCGATTGTCAGAAGGGAAATGTATATCCTTGTTCTGTGATAACAATGCTGCTATTAGTATAGCTCACAATTCCGTTCAATCTGATCGAACAAAGCATATAGAGATTGACCGATATTTCATAAAAGAAAAAATAACAAATGGTTTTTTGAAGGTTTCTCATGTGACCTCAGAAAAACAACTAGTTAATGTGTTTACTAAGGGACTTAGTAGCAAACCATTTCATACTTTAGTTTGCAAGTTAAGCATGTGTGACATCTATACACCAACTTGAAGGGGAGTGTTAATTGGTGTTTGGTAGAGATCTTTTAGAAATAATTTTAGGAATTATTGTATTTCTATATCTGATTTTTAGGACCTAATACTATGCTTTCTATATCTATGATAACTTCTTGTTTTAAGGCTGTTTTAGGATTACCATGGATATATATATATATAGGCTGTTGTAAATAATTTTATATATGATAAAGTATAAAAAACTCTCTTGTTTTCCCTCCCAACAATTCCTTTCACCTTTCAACACTCTTAAACACTTTAATTAACCAACATACCAAAGCATGGGGTGTTACACCTCAAAGGACCTTACTCAGTGATACTGAAGCCAATCCTAAGAAAGATAGGAAGAAACATTACAATGCAATCATACTCAAAAGTGGAAAAGAGGTAGAAGGTGGTAGTATGCAATTAGATTCTCCAGGTAAGCTTGTTGAAAAAGAAACGATGGTTGAAAATTTTAAGGAGCAAGCTCAAGTTGAGAAAGCTCAATCAAATCCATCACAACCTCCATGACCCTTCTCTCAACGTTTTCAAAAGCAGAAACTTGATAAGCAATTCCAGAGATTTCTTGAGAAATTTAAAAAGCTACATATTAATATCCTTTTGCTAAATCTTTGGAATAGATGCCAAGCTATGTTAAGTTCCTGAGAGACATTCTGACTAGGAAGAGGAAATTGAAAAATTTTGAGATAGTTGAACTTATTGAAGAGTGCAGTACTATAATCCAAAATAAGTTTCCATCAAAGTTTAAGGATCCAGGAAGTTTTTCTATCCCTTGTATTATTGGTAGTGTTAAATTCTTTAAAGCTATGCGTGATTTAGGTGCTGATGTTTCAATTATACCTATCTATTGCTAGGAAACTTGGACTTAATGAGATACAACCTACAATAGTTTCTTTGCAGTTAGCAGAGAGAACAATCAAGTATCCTGTTGGGATTATAAAAGATGTTTTGGTTAAAGATGGAAAGTTGTACATTTTGGTGACTTTATTGTACTTGAGATGGAAGAGGATGCTGAAATTCCTCTTATTTTAGGATGACCGTTCTTGGCTATAACCGGAGCAATCATTGATGTGAAGAATGGCAAGATAACTTTCAGAGTTAGAGAGGAGGTAGTCGAGTTTAATATATTCAATATAACTAAGTATCCTTTCTCTACAAAAATGTGCCATATAGTGGATGCAATTGATGAATTGGCTAAGGAGGTTTTTTGACAAGAGATATCCAAAGAAACCCCTTGAAGTTTTTATGGGGAAAAGTGAGCTGATTCCACCACCTTCAATTAATCTTGATTTTAAGGTTGGACAACAAGTGTTACTAACCAAATTAGTCAACCTCTTTCCATGGAAACAAAAATCAAAGTGGTTAGGTCCTTACAAGGTGGTTAGGGTCTATCCTTGTGGTGCAATAGATAATTCTATTGAGGCTACCGGAATATTCAAAGTGAATGGGCAGTGTCTCCAGTATTATTTTGGAGGTGAATTGGATCACTAAAAATTCTCAATCACTCTAGTAGACAATAATAAATACCAGTCATAGTCAAGCTATTGACTTTAAAAAAGCACTTCTTGGGAGGCAACACAAGCTTTTGAAACTTATATGCTCTGTTTAGTTATTTTTATTTTATTTATTTATATTTCTATATCAATCTTTATTTATGCTCTTTTTGTAGAAAAAAAAGCCTCCCACCAGCATAGGAGATAGTGATGAAAATGAAGAGGAAGAGTAGAATCTCTCTTTATTCCCAAGGGAGTATCCTTTTTCCTTTTTTTCTATTTTTCCAACATTGAGGCAAATGTTAATTTTAAGTTTGGGGAAAAGTTTTGAAAATTTTAAGTTATGTTTTTATTGATTTTTGTATTTATGTTTTTAGATTTTAAGTTTAGTTAGTTTGTTTATCATTTAATTTTCTGCATGTTTTGAGAACTTGAGCTAGAGTTAGTTGTGCCAATTTCTTTGATTTGCCTATTCAATGATGAAATTTAATTATTTCGTTATCTTTTGCACCTAGTAAATATGAATATTGTTTGAGTTTTATGTTAAATTCTTATGTTAAGCATCATTGTTAGGATGAGATTTCCACAATTTGAGCATGATATCTTTTGCTTTGAATTGTTGTGCATATCTAGAGTAGGTTTATGTGAATATGAATTTTTGAATCATGTCTCGAGTTCTAGAATTTGTTTGATTCCTCTTGAGGCGAAATCGTAGACGATACTTAGCTAAGGAGATGCCTTAGGCCATCTTTGGATTGTTTGAGCCTTTCAAGCTTACCTATGCATAAGTTTATCCCTAGTATACCCCTTTGAGCTGAATTTTTCCATTTCTTTGTTAAACACATAATTATTTATCCTATCCTATAAACAATTTTCCAATTTTGCACCCTTCACTCTTATATATGTTAATCATTTTAGGAACTATATTGGGTTAACAGTTGAAAAAGGTAGAAAAAGTGGAGTTGTTGAAAAAGTTCAAGAATTGTGTTAGTATTCACCTTACTACCTACAAAAAGAAACGAGTTTAGGGGTGTTAAAATTGTGATATATACAAAAAAAAAAAGAAAAAGAATAAAGTGTTTGATAAATGCAAAGTGGGAAGAAAACAAAAAGGATGTACTTTTAATGAAGTTTGAAACTTTATATAGGTCGTAGAATGATTTTGTGCTTAGGGAGATTTGAGTTATAAAAATATCTTTTATCCTACCTTGACCTTGGCCATACATTACAAGCTTGATAAAGGCCTAATGATCCTTGATTAAGTATAAGTCCACATTAGTGAAGACAAAGATGAAAAGTGAACCTATGGAACTCTGGTATTAATTTGAATTTTGGATGAGCATAAATTTATTTGGATTGCACGATGTTCTTGGTAAAAAGATTGCACACACACACACATATGGAAATCCATTCGATGATGAGCTTGTATTTGCATTGAACATGAATTGGGTAATAGTTATTTTTGGCTTTAAGTTGAGAATATGGGATAACCTATGAGGAAATTATGGGAGATCATTGGCTTGGTGCAATTCATCTCTAGCTAGCTAGTTTGTGTCTTTATTTAAGTGTTTTCATCATTTACATGCTTTTGTTTTGTTTAGTTTTCTTTTATGTTTTACTTGATGATGTCGAAAGATTACTCAGGTCAATGATATGATTCTTCGCCCGTTGCTTCGGCATGCGTGTGACTTGTATTCTACCAACTACTTCGATGCTAGGTGTGATTTGTTTCTCTATTGGCTGGCCATCATGCATGATTTGACTATGTCCAGGGGAAGACTACTCACTGATCAGACATGATCTGAATTGATTTGTATACGATGTGTGATGGCTTTGAGGAGGCCTAGATAAACATGATATGAATCGATACGATACTCCGGCAACTAGAGTGTGCCATGGAGAATGATGAATTGGCTTCAGAGTAAGCTTAATGATGTGTGTGATGATCTTTGAGCATTTTGGGGATGATAATATACTCTCATATTGGAGACTTAAGGATAATAATATGCCCTATATTTGGAGATGTTTGCTTGATCATGTAGATGCACTAAGAGTCTAATTTTATTATGTATTTAATGTATGCATATGATTCTAATTATGTGCACCACTCATTGAGTATTATAATACTCACCCATGTTGTATCATGTGTAGATAAATAGGCCACTAGATAGAGCCTGGCAAGGGTCATCTATTGATAGACTGATTTTGGCATTCGGTAGGTTCTCCATTTTGGTCATTTCATTAGATCAAGTCCACATGAGCTTCCGCACTCAAAATTTCAAGTTTAGAAAGTAATGTATTCTGGATATTGTGGGCACCAAGTGCCATGTAATATTGTGTACTAAAGGTTGTTATGTACGAACTCGCCTTAAATGGTCAATGTGTGACCTTATGATAATTGTATGAAATATGTGCTAGGGATGGTGTACTAGGTCGAACTTGAATTTTATTTATGAATATGACATTTAATCCCTTGGCTATGTGTTATTTAATTTTGAACCCCAAAGCTTGAACAGGTCTCGTGGGCTTTACACACCAAGCTTATGCATTGGTCACAAACCCTCAAGTTTGGGTTGTGACAAAGTTGGTATTAGAACACCTAAGTTTTGAGTGTCCTAAGTTGTTTTAAGTCTGTCAACGGAGTGTTGAGATTAATGTAGAGTCTTGTTCATCGTTTGTGACTGTAGCAATAATTATGAACATGAGACTGCATGAATTCCCAAGTCTTAGTAAACTTACCGATGAGATTTTGGAATTTTAATTTTGAACATGGTATTGCTTCGTCTTGGTACAAGATGCCGCCTAAGACGAAAGTTGCCTCAAAGGCCATGAGAAAGCAAGTTGCCTTGGATGAGCCTATGGAACAACCATGAATGTCCACGTCAAGGAGCCGTGGTAAAAGTATAGCAACTAGATGCGCTTAAAATGCAGAATCTAGCTATGGGTCGACTGGTGATGAGAATGTGGGTGCTAGGGATGACTACCTTACACGAAGAGGTGTCACCCTAGAAGATTTATAGCTGGGTTGCAAAGTTTGGCTAATGAATTCGCTGATTTCCACAATAGAAGACAAGTACAATCTAAAAAATGGGTTGACTCTAGTTCATAAGATCTAGATTATTTACCTCAGTGTGAACATCCGATAAGGGCTATTGAGTTCTCTTTGTCAGAATTCATGAAGTTAAAGTCCTTGTCTTTTACTGGTTCTGATGTAGAGGAATATCCATAAAGATTTTTGGAAGACATGGAATGTATTTGTTCTACTTTGGGATGCTCCACACATTAGTCAATAGAATTGGTGGGATTTAGGTTAAAAAATGTGGCCAAAATATGGTGTGTGTCACTTAAAAGAGATAGACCATCAAGATCAGCCCCAATGTCATGGGAATAATTTGTCTAAGCTTTCCTATATCACTTCTTGGTTGAGAATGTGAGAGACGTTAAGGCATAGGAGTTTGAGACTTTGAGATAGACACCAGACATGACGGTGATGGAGTATGATGTTTGCTTCACCCAATTATGGGATATGCTTATGACTTGGTCCTAATTGAGCAGAAGAGGATCAAGAGATTTATTTGGGGATTAATTGAGTTGCTATTTAGAGTTTTTGCCACCTAGAGGTTTGCCTCCTATGTAGCAGTGGTGGATGCTGCTATAATGATTGAAACCAAGAGAATGGAATCTCGGATGGAAAGAGAAAGCGGTTAAAGAGCTTGGATACAGAGCCAACAGAGCCATGGAGATTCTAAAACGACTAAGAGTCCTACATTTATACACCATCAGAGTCGTGAAGGTACCACTCTTACTCGTAGGCCATCAAGAAATAGTGATTCATTTAGCCCATTATCTAAGCGAGAACGGTCTAACAGAGCATTTAATCTGGGCCCTATGCAGAAAGGTGCTTTGTGTAATTATTGTGAAAAGGCACATGGTGGATCGTTCCATAAGGTAGTTGGTTCGTGTTTTGGATGTGGTCAATCTGGAAATTTGATGAGAGATTGCCTAATGTAGAGGCAGTCAGTGGAGGTTAATCATGGATACGGAAGGCAACTGTCCAATACTCCGCCTAAAACTACACTGATTGGGAGAAATGTTAGAGGTGACAAAGGCAAGAGTGTAGCCTCATCATCACTAGGTAAATCGACATAACCGGGTAATGATGAAAAAGGTCAAGCGCTGTTATTTGATTTGACATTGCAAGATGCTCAAACTTTCAATGCAATGGTCACAAGTATACTTTTTATTTGTGGTATCGAAACTTTAGTTTTGTTTGATCTTGGATCAACACATTCCTTTGTGTCCCTACATTTTGTGTCAAAATCAGATTAGTTTTATGGTGATATAGAGGAACCCCAGATTGTGACTACTCCTTTAGAGAAAATAGTTGTGGTAGAATATGTATATAAATCTTGTGTGGTCTACATAAAGGACAAAGATACGTTAGCAGAGTTGGTGTTGCTACTAACTTTGGATTTTGATGTGATACTTGGAATGGACTAGTTAATGTCCTGCTTTGCCAAAGTGGACTGCTACTATAAGCTTGTCAAGTTTAAAGTTCCAAGGGAATCTTCATTTGTGAGATATGGGCATGGTAGCGCAGTTTTTTTGGGAGTTATATTGGACATAGCTGCCAGACCCATGCGATGACTAGAGACACTTCAGTGGATGATGGGAGTGTTGATTGTGTATCGATAATAGGTGAGTATTCAAATGTATTTCCAAATTAATTACCCAAATTGCCTCCTTAGAGGGAAATTGAATTTTGTATTAACTTGATTTTGGATACGCAGCCAATTTCTATACCTCTTTATTGAATGGCATTAGCTGAATTAAAAAAGCTTAAAGGGCATCTGGGGGACTTATTGAATAAGGGTTTTATTTGCCCCAACGTTTCACCATGGGGAGCTTCGGTGCTATTCATGAAGGATGGTAGCCTTCGGTTATGCATTGACTACCAACAATTGAATAAGGTCACTATTGAATTGAATTTTGTATTGACTTGATTCTGGATACGCAGTCGATTTTGATACCTCTTTATCAAATGGCACTAGCTAAATTAATAGGGCTTAAAGGGAAATTGGAGGACTTATTGAATAAAGGTTTTATTTTCCCCAATATTTCACTTTGGGAAGGTCCGATGCTATTTGTGAAGAAAAAGGATGGTAGCCTTCAGTTATACATTGACTATCGGTAATTGAAGAAGGTCACTGTGAAGAATAAATTTCCACTCCCAAGGATCGATGACTTGTTTGATTAGTTGCAAGGTGTTGTGTGCTTCTCTAAAATTAATTTACATTCTCGGTATCACCAATTAAGAATAAGAGAATGTGATGCACCTAAAATAGCAATCCGCACACATTATGGACACTATGAATTTCTGGTGATGTCATTTGGACTCACCAATGCACTTATAGAATTTATGGATTTAATGAGCAGTGTCTTCCAAGCGTATTTAGATAAAGTCGTGTTTGTGTTTATGGATGATAATTTGGTGTACTCTAAGACTTTGGAGGAACATGCACAACATTTGAGGATTGTACTTCAAACCTTGAGAGAGCATCGGTTATATGCCAAATTTTCAAAATGTGAGTTTCAGTTGAATAAAGTCAGTTTCTTAGGGCACGTTGTGTTTGAACAAGGGGTGTAAATGGATCCTAATAAAGTGGAAATTGTGGCAGATTGGCCAAGATCGATGTTTGTAATACAAGTTGAACGTTTGCTAGGCTTGGCTAGATATTACAGATGTTTTGTACAATATTTTTCTAAGATCACAACTCCTTTGACAAGACTGAATCATACAGGAGTTAAGTTTGATTAGTCTAATGCATGTGAGGTTAGGTTTTGGAGGATTAAAGCCTATCTCACTTTTGCACCTGTGCTAAGCCTGCCATATGGATACAAAGTCTATACTCAGTGGCAGAGCGTCCCTTTGTAATGGGGGGGTAATTTTCAAAACTTTTTATATATTATATATTTTTTAATGATTTTTGAAAATAAGTTTTTATTAAATAATTAATATAATTAAAAAAAACAAAATGATCTT
Organism: Theobroma cacao; assembly: GCF_053813885.1. Taxonomy (NCBI): domain Eukaryota; kingdom Viridiplantae; phylum Streptophyta; class Magnoliopsida; order Malvales; family Malvaceae; genus Theobroma; species Theobroma cacao. The sequence continues at coordinate 25,513,525 of NC_142643.1, forward strand.
ATAAGTCCCATTTAATTTTACTCAAGTTCTTAAATTTTTTTTAATTTTTTAAGTTTCTTCACCCAATTTTCCCTTTCTTTTTTTCTGTCCTTATATTGTGAAATTATAAAGAAGTAAAGTTTTTATTTAATTTTTTCTATTTATATTATTATTATTTTTATTTATTTATTTTTCAATTCTATTTTATTTGCTCATATGTTTTAAGTTTCTATAGATTTTTTTTAAAATTTCTATGAATCATCAACCATATTCTTTTGTTTTTGTTGTATATGTTATATCTTCTACTTGTCATGGTTTTTCTTTTCTGTTATGTGAATTTTATTTTTAATGATTTTAATTTTTAAAAATTATAAAATTATTGTATATGTAATTTTCAAATATAAGTTCTAGCGTTGCATTATTGGTTATTATTTAAAATTTCACCAATATATTATTTTTTATTAATCCTAATTATAAAAAATAAATTATCTTGAGTTTATGCTTTTAATGTGCTTTACATTTTATATTTAATTGAAAGGAAATTATCTTGAGTATAAGAAGAAATTATTAATTCTGTATATCGTATTTAATTATTTATATTTTATGCATTATAGTTTAATATTTAGTATTATAAACTTAAATATAATAAAATAAGAATGTTGGATGTTGACTATAGTAATTTTTTAGTTATTTATATTGAGAAAGACAAGACTCTGAAACAAAATAGATGATAAGTTTCTTACAAACAATTTAATTGTTTATATTAAGAAAGATATTGCCATCGTCGAATAAAACTTTCCTAGAGCACTATTATAAGTTTTTTTTTTGTTTCTTTTGATTTACATGTTATATAAAATTATTATCTATTATAAATCTTTTGATTATTAATGGTTAAGTTTAATATATTAGCTTTAAAAATTTTTAACTTTTATTCTTCTAAGCTTTTGGCCCCCCCCAATAAAAATTGGCTAGCTCCACCCCTGGCTATACTGTGCATTACGATGCATCACGAGTTGGATTGGGTTGCATGTTAATGCAACATGGGAAAGTTATAATAACCTTTAGTTATGATTTGACTACCAACAATTGAATAAAGTTACTATGAAATTGAATCTTGTATTGACTTGATTCCGAATTCGCAGCCAATTTTGATACCTTCTTATCGAATGGCACCAGTTGAATTAAGAGAGCTTAAAGGGCAACTGGAGGACTTATTGAATAACACCCCAGTGTTTCACCTTAGGGAGCTCTGGTGTTATTCATGAAGAAAAAAGATGGTAGCCTTCAGTTATGCATTGACTACAAGCAATTGAATAAGGTCACTATGAAGAATAAATATCCATCTCAAGGATCGATGACTTGTTTGATTAGTTGCAAGGTGTAGTGTGCTTCTTTGAAATTGATTTACGCTCTCGGTATCATCAATTAAGAATAAGAGAATGTGATGTACCCAAGACAGTGTTCCGCACACATTATGGACACTATGAATTTCTAGTGATGTCGTTTGGACTCACCAATGCACCTATAGCATTTATGGATTTAATGGACAGGGTCTTTCAAGTGTATTTGTATAAATTCATGGTCGTGTTTATCGACGATATTTTGGTGTACTCTAAGAGGTTGGAGGAACAAGCTCAACATTTGAGGATTGAACTTCAGACCTTGAGAGAGCATAGGTTATATGCCAAAGTTTCAAAATGTGAGTTTTGGCTGAACAAAGTCAATTTCTTAGGGCACGTTGTGTCTGAACAAGGGGTGCAAGTGGATCCCATAAAGTGGAAGCTGTGGTAGATTGGCCAAGATCGATATTTGTAACAGAAGTTAGAAGTTTTCTAGGCTTGGCCAAATATTACAGACATTTTGTGCAAGATTTTTCTAAGATTACATCTTTTTTGACAAGACTGACTTAGAAATGAGTTAAGTTTTATTGGTTTAATGCATGTGAGGCTAGTTTTCAAAGGCTTAAAGCTTGTCTCACATTTGCACTTGTGTTAAGCTTGCCATGTGGATCTGGAGGCTATACTATGTATTGTGATGCATCACAGGTTGGATTGGGTTGTGTGTTGATGCAACATGGGAAAGTTATAGCATACGCTTCTCGACAATTAAAGAAGCATGAACAGAACTACCATAGACACGATCTAGAGATGGTTGCAATTATGTTTGCTTTAAAAATTTGGCGTCATTATCTTTATGGTGAAACTTACGAAATATATACCGATCTCAAGAGTTTAAAGTATATATTTCAGCAAAGAGATTTAAATTTGAGACAACGTAGGTGGTTGGAATTGTTGAAAGATTATGACTGCACCATACTCGACCATCCAAGCAAGGCCAATGTGGTGGCAGATGCCTTGAGTCGAAAATTAATGGAAAGTTGGCACACATGACAATAGAGAAAAGATCTTTGGTATAGAGTTTGTATGATCTGGGCAATATGGGTGTACACTTAAGATTAATGATTCTAATGCCTTGTTAGTGTATTTTAGAGTTCGACCAATGATATTAGATTGGATTAAGAATGCCCAGGACCAAGATGAATATTGGGCTAAAATATTTGGAGACATGAGTGAAGATAGAGCTCGAGACTTTGTGTATGACACAGATGGTTTAATAAGATATCAATCACAAATTTATGTGCCGAATATGGATGGATTAAGAAATGAGATTTTGGGAAAGGCTCACATGGCAGCTTAAGCAATCTAACCAGGAGCCACCAAGATGCATCATGATTTGATCTATGTATTGCAGGCCAGGACTAAAGAGAGACGTGGCAAACTATGTCTCTGAGTGCTTAACATGTCAGCAAGTGAAGGCTGAACATTAGAGACCTTCGAGACTACTACAACTGTTACTAATACTTGAATGGAAATGGGAACATGTAGGAATGGATTTTGTAACGGGTTTACCATGAGCTAGGGGTGGCTATGATGCCATTTGGGTGATAATTGATCAGCTAACTAAGTCTGCTCACTTTTTGTCAATCAAGACTAAGTATGGAGTAGCTCGATATCCCCAAATATACATTAATGAGATGGTCAAGTTACATGGTGTTTCAATAACGATAGTGTCTGAGAAAGGATCGTAGTTCACGAGTCAATTTTGGAGGAAATTACAAGAGGTCTTAGGCATAACGTTGGATTTTAGTACAGTCTTCCACCCACAGACAGATGGTCAATCCGAGCGTACCATACAAATGCTCGAAGATATGTTAAGGGCAATTGTGCTTGACTTTGGAGTTTTTTGGAATCATTACTTGCCTTTGGCTAAGTTTGCTTATAACAATAGTTATCAAACCACGATCGATATGGCTCCCTATGAGGCTTTGTATGGGCAAAGATGTAGATCGCCTATTGGTTGGTTTGAACTGGGAGAAAGGAAACTCTTAGAGTCGAAGATGGTCCAAGAAGCTGAACGAGGTATTCAAGTAACTTGAGAAAAGATGCTAATGGCTCAAAGTCGTCCGAAGTCCTACACCGATAATAGGTGCAAACACTTGGAATTTGAAATTGGCGATTATGTGTTCTTGAAAATCTCGCTAACCAAATAAGTGAAAAGATTTGAAAAAAAAAAAGGGAAATTGAGCCCTAATACATCAGACTTTTTGAGGTACTAAAACGCATTGGTGCAATTGCTTACCACTTAGCGTTACCACCCAATTTGTCCTATGTTCATCCGATCTTTCTTGTGTCCATGCTTAGGAAGTATGTTCCGGATTCTTTGCATGTGATACGATATGATGAAGTCCAGTTACAAAACAGACTTAGTTATGAATAACATCCTGTTGTATAAGGATTTAGTCTGCTACCAACGATAAAGGTACCGATATCCTTGATATGAACTTTTTCACTTTTCTACTTGCAAATATTTTTTAAGTAAAGGTACAAATGCTTATTAATTCTTTTATGCATATTGAATTTCAAATGCATTTATGAAAATGTAACACCCCTAATTTTCAACGTAACTTAAGTTAATTGAGAATGATCTATTAAATATATATTGTGCCTTGAAGACATTGATGATATGTTATATATGCCAAGTATTTGCGAGTGTATATGTTGACACCTAGGCATATTTTTTAGAAAATGTGTGATAAACTTTATGATTTGGAGGTTTGATTCGTATTTGATATGATAATGGATGATATGTTATGTGTGGGTTGAATTTAAAAGTGACTTAAAGTTGTGGAAGAAGTTTAGAATGAGTTTAGGCTTTGTAAAAAGCCATTTTTACGAATCTAGATCGAAAAAGTTGAGTGTGCTAGTCTAAGATCTAATATAGACCTTTTATAGTCGATTCTGAAGGAAAAATGGGAGAAATGCAAGCATATTGGTCCAGGATCGACTATAGGGCTTCCATAACTGATCTTGTGAAGAAAAGCCGACTGACACTAGACATTCTGGTCTAGTATAGTCAATCTTGGGAAAGGAAATAGGAGAAATTTTCCAGTCAAGGTCAGCTACAGACTTCCCACAATCGACCTTAAGCTGCCGAATTAGCTTAAATCGGGCTTGAAAGCCCCAAAACTGAACTTTTCTCATTTTATTTCTTTTTCTTTCATTCCTTTGCTATTCTCTCTCAAATTTTACCCCTTTCAAACCCATTCAAATCCAACAATCAATCTTGGATTCTAAGTGTTGGAGGTAAGTGTTTTTACTTCTAAAATTTAGTTTATGTGATTTTTACTTTTTCTCTTAAAAACCCAAAACCCTAACTCCCAATAATGAATTTTTGAAGCACTTGGAGTTATTTGGAGTAAATTTAGAGCTTAAGAAACGCTTCCAAAGGTAAGATTAAGCGTTTTTGCTGATTGATTTTCAATTTAACCAATGAATAACTTAGATTTTGCTTTGGTTCAACTTTGGTGAAATTGACCTGCTTGAGGTTAATTGGATTTAGGGTAAATAATTATGCAATCCAACTTCTAAGGTATGGGTTTAGCTCATGGTTAAAGGATTTGAGCTTTTTCCTTCACTCGAATTTTTTCCAATGATGTTTTTTCCTAGTAAGATTTTAACGAGGTATATTCTTAATACAATGGACATTCAAATGGAAGTGTTATGAATATACGTGTAAATGTCAATTATGTTATAATCAAAGAAGTTCAGACCAAGTCAAATACCCTAACAGGCAAGATTCAAAAAGTGTAATATAATTTAAACTCTTAGATTGAATTGGGTTAAAATTAGGATTTAAGAGGTTATTAGTCTATAAATAGGCCCCTCACTTCATTTGTAAGTACACACTTGAATAAGATCTTTCTTACTTTACTAATACTTTGCTAGGATTCGACCTCATGCTCAAATATAAAAATATCAATAAATTAAAATTATAACACAGCGGAATAACAAACTGGCATTTAATCAAAGAAACAATCGAATTCTACAAGATCAACATTTGTGTTTTTCATGTAATTTTCAAATTAGTTCAAACATTCATAAGTTTAAGAGTTACATACCTTGATTTTGATATCGTAATCAAGAACCAATTAAATCAAAATCTTTGCTTCTTCACCTTTGGGATTTGTCAAATCTTCAACCACCCAAGTGTTTGGCCTCTAACAGTAATCCACACAGTGACCGAATAAGACCTTCTCAAAGGTAGGATTTTTACTTGTGCTAGCAAGTTTTGTTTCTAAAACCAAAAGACCAAAAGTTCTTGCTGAATCTTATTTTTGTAGATAGAGAAAACTATTTTTTCTTTTCTTATTTTATGAAATGACTAAGAAGTAGTGAAGGATTAGAGTTTTAGTTTGCTAACATAATATATTTATATAGCCAAACTAAGTTGTAACCCTAAATACAACAGTTGTTTTTTTATTTAACTAAGTCTCTGTGAACTTAATTAATTTCTCACTTTATTTTGGTCTATTCTAATTAAGTCCAACTTAATTAATTATCCTTATTTAATCCCAATCATGTCACTTAATGTGTGTACCCCTTTTGCCTTCTAACATGTTGGCAATAAATATAAATCTTAATCAAATATCAATTTGATAATTGATTTATATTTATAGATCATAAGCAACATCTAGTAATACATCATGACCACCCAAATGTTAGAGAGTTAATTATAGAATTTGACAAAGCCCTTTAGTGGTAAGCTTCTTAGTGCAATACAGTCCTTTCATTAAATATCTGGATATGTCATTAAGCATGGCTCAGTGCCTACTTATGACATTCCATATTAGTTCTCATAATTCATGACTAACCTTATGAATTTGAGAAACTAACTTTCCTCAAATTCATCATGCTTTGGTCAAAGACTTTATACAAGTTAATCAAAAATTGAGAACAAGTGAGATACATCTCTTCATATCACTTGGGGTGATGAATCCTCTCTTAACCATTCATTCACCTTCACATGCTTCATGGCATACCCAAAAACACCCTATTTAGGCATCTAGTCGCTTCCAAACCCATAGAGGTGAAATCAAAGTATATCATTCCCCATACAATATGACCTGGTGTCTCAAGTCTGAAGACTATCTGTCACGACTCGGTACTCCCTTCGAGCCCGTGACAACCGCCACAATGCCTCAATAAACATTCATTATCCAGAATGTCAATCGAAACCTCGCAAGGCTCTTACATCAATTTTACATCTCCTCTGTGAGCAACAGTTACTAAATATCATGTTTTAAAGGAATATAAACTATTTTTAAATCAAAAACAAACAAAAAGTAATTTCTGCCACACAGGGGTATTTTAGTCATTTTTACCAAAAAATTTTGAAACCTGGTGAAAATACAGCATACGATCAAAAAATATACATTTCTTACCTAAAAATAATTTTAGTAATCTAAATCATCCATTTAAAATGAAATCATGGCTAATCAAACTAAATAAAAATATTAAATAAAATATTCCATTTTCTTATAAAACAATATTTATAGAATCTTGCATAACAATTTTTGTAGCGTAAGAGTAAAATAAATTCATATATCTAATAGCACACTAAACCAGGTATACAAAAATATTCTACAATGACATGTGGGTCCCAAAATAACCGAAAATATACAAGACTGTAGACCTTCGATTTCTAATGATGCAAATCCAAAAGCAACCCTCGACAAAATCGGCTGTCTATAGACTGTCCTGAGCCTGAAATGGGTAAAAAGAAGAGATGAGTTTTTATAAACCTATTGAGTAAGCAAGGTTCATCTACAACATCTAAAGTCAAGTAAATGGAGACAGCTAAATCATCCCATCATAATATGATTCATAACATTTAAAACTCATTTCAATTCATATAAAACAATTACATTTCATCAAAATAATCAATAAGGCTTATGATTCTCTTAAAAACTTGTCTTGTGCCAAAACTCATACTCGATGACACCTTGGCCCGGGCATCCACACGAGTCCGCCAAGGATGTTAAAATGACATATACCCATAAAACATGTTTTTACTTTTAAAATATAGTCATTCCTTGGCGTTGGCTGAGTTTCATCCTCACGTGGTGGTTCGACGTGAAATGAACTCTAAACTTACCTTAAGAGCTACCCTCTGAGCCTCTCGTACTAAGGTAAAATATCATGAGGTTTACCGTGCCCCTCTAATAGGCTAGTCCATGGAAACCCACCCACTGCAGTAAGCTAATCAAATAACCCACCAAATCAATAAAAATTTTGACAGCATGACATGGCGAATATAATATTACCCAGCCTGTCAAGGTAAAACAAAACAGTTTATATAATCCACAAACCACAAATCCAGCCATTCATTCCATCACATTGTCATAAGCCATTAATTCAAACCATATATATATATATAGATAACACAAGTATATAGTATCCACTTACTCAATTTCCAAAATCATCATTGAATTGCAAAACAATTTATAAATCTCATTCATTTAACCAACACTTAACTTAAAACATAAAAATCTACGGTTTAAGTTCATTATTCTTTAAAATCATAAAAACTAGTATAAACTACTTTAGATAGTTAAGATGAACATTTGATTACTCACAATAACGGGAGTTTGGAGTACTCCTATTCTTGATCCTCGGGTACGATATCTTTACCCTTATCAGAGGGCTCACCACCTATACATAATACATGACACGTAATTCAATATATTTGTGCCAAACTGTTATAAAACTATTTTAGGCTCTATATGAATGCATGAAATTGAATGAGAATTGTTCGAATAATCACTTAAAGACGGTGTTCTGCGTGAGTTCAATTATGATCGGACTAAATTTGTATTCGACCTAACTCGAACTATACACTGTTGAATTAACAAAAACATCCGATTCAACTTCAAATATATTCATTACATTTCCAATATTCCAAATACACCAAAGTTCCTCAATGAGCTTAATTGTGACTTAATTCATCATAACCGAAATTCATTTCGATTCCGAACTAACGTGCTAATCAGTGTTAACACAGTCCAATAAATCCATCTACATCATTAGGAATCAAATCCATCATCAACATGTCATCTACAAAATTTAGCCAAAGAGGGTTGTTGAAGGGCATGTGATTTTCTTGCTTGTTTTTCATGCTAAACATCATCAAACAACTAAAAACACTAAGATATCATGAAATCTAGCAAAATCCATCATCAAAACCTCTCTCCCTATGTTCGGCCAGCAAGTATTCCCTCATGGAAACTTGTGTTTCATCCATAGAAAATGAAAAAGAAAGCATGGGAAAGGTAGATCTTAAGCTAAAATTGAAAAATCTTACCTTTGATTGCTTTGTTCTTTGAAATTCAACAAATTTCTCTTGAATTTTCCTCTCTAGGGTTTGTTTCTATTCTTTTCTCTTTGTTCTTTGCTTTTGCCGGCCATGAAGAGTGAAATGGGAGAGTTTATAAAGGAAATTATTAAAATATTAAAGCTTGACATGTGTCACCATGTGATTGGTCCATGTTTAAAACTTAATAATTAAGCATTTTCTCACCACTACATGTAATCTCTTAATTATCCAAAGTATAAAATAATAATAGGTGAAATTCATGGGCTTGACAAGTGTTATGGTGGTGTAAAATTCCAAAAATTCTAATTACGTCCTCGTGGACACGTAAAATGACTATTTTGCCCTTATGTTCGAAAAATGTTGGAATTAAAATTTTTTATTTCTCAAATTCAAATCATGCTCCAATTAGTCAAACTTGGTCAAAAATTTCATCCAACATTCCAATTTTACCCTCGGGGGGCAAAATGATCATTTTACCCCTACGTTATGAAAATTCCTAATTTGACTCCAAATTAATCCTCGAACTCCGAATCACCATATTAAGACATTCTAAGGTTCAATAATTCTCAAATACATTCTAAAATCTCTATTCAAACTAGTTCGAGGTTTTAATCGACTTAATTGTACCACTATGTACGATAATAACTTTTAACGATTCTCCGAGGCATCCTAGTATGTAGACATGCTATCAAGTACATGAATGACATGGCAAGTATATTATAGAGCTGGGCTTGACACTATCACAGAAGAACATATTCCATAGACACTTGAGTGAAATACCAAATGGAGTTCTCATAGCAGGTCATGTTCAGTGAACTTTTTCTTTAACAAGCACCCACACGTTATCCTCAAGTATCCCATATACTTCAATCTATGAGAACGATTGCTTACTTTCCAAATAAAGAGGCTTAACATGTACTAGTCTTTGAGCATTGTCAATGCCTTGTCTTGACAATACAATGACCAAGAACAATTTTAGAAGCATGGCTTTGATGCATAGTGATCTCATAATTTTAACAACTTTACAATTCTCTTACAAGGCTTTTATGTTCCATGGGCTTCATCCAATTAGTACTTAATAACTCCTTATTATTGTACTAACATGAAGGAAAATCTCTATCACATATAATTATGGGATTAAATATGCATTAAATGATAATATATATTTTCCTTAACCAATCTAATTGGCTCAAGGGCATATACTAACAATCTCCCACTTGCACTTGAGTAAATTGTTAATGTATCCAATATCAAACTCTTTCGCTTAGTGATTATGTCTCTACTAGGACAACTCAAATTGCAATGTTTGGGAATATGTTAATTTACATGTTTAACAATCTCCGTTGTCATAATTGAAATACTAATTTAGATCATAAAGAGACCTTGATTCCATTATTATGGCTCTTGTTGTTACTTTAACAACCAATGATTCAAATATCTTTTCTTTTGTAGCCTAAGCAAAAGATTTGTATTTGATTATAGACATAATCATGCAGTTATTTTTTGTTTCGAAACCAGTCCAATACAACTGCTCAATCATGACTTTATGTCACTTTTAACATTTAGGATTCTCTCTATGTTAAACTCCTTTAACATGTAATCCTAAATTCTTTTGTTGAGTTTTTTTTTTAGGCTCTAACACTTTAGTCCCATTATGATTTTTTACTGAGTAACTTATCTTACTCCCACTAACCTTATGATGTGCACCAAATATGTTTATCTTATTCAATGTATTCAACTATTTTTAATTTATTACATTGAATAAAGATTATTATCCAATCATTCATATTGGATTATTTAGTAGACTCATCGTATATGAGTAGTGCATCAATATACATCCTACTAATAGTTTATCTTTAATGGATAATTATGCATCTTTATGCATCCCATTAAATCAAGCTTTGTGCATAGATCTTATCTATTGGATTTTATAATTTCATGACGCTTGACCTTTAAAATGTCATTAGCTCTCACTATTTCTATCATGTATAGAAATCTTACCAAGTAAAATTATTTACGTTCCTTTGGAGTGCTATATCCATAACTTTTATGTATACTTACATGTCATTAGTCATTCATCATTGCTTATGGGATGAAATCCTTTCAAAGTTTAGTTCATGCTATTAATTGGGTTTGAAATGCTTTATGATTCATCTCTTATGAATTCAATATGATAATCAATTGTTATTTAGTTCTAAGCAATCTTAATTTAGATCCAAGATTTCATTAAGAATGCTCATTGACTAAATATGTTCATAATCCTAATATGAATTATTGAGTTATGACTCAATTTTATCTAAGTCAACTCATTAATTTCCTTTTTGATTCATAATCAAAAGAAAAATATTCTCACAATGATCTTATCATTTGGACTTAGTATTGATTATCATATATGCAAGGTTATACTTAAGGATAAATAATTTAGAACAATTCCAAGATAAAATGAGATGTAATGTAAATACATAAATATATATAAGCTAAGCATTTCATGTTAGCAAAATATAAATCTTTGTTTCTTAAACATAAAATAAAAAAGTCAGCTGTAGGCCCAAAACCAAAACATCTCATTTTGACAATCATGTCATGAAAACATTCAGTGTTCTAAAATTATTTATTGTTCCACAATGTAATCTAGGTCGACAAGCTTGATCACCATCAACTAAGTTTGTCCCCTTCATGATCCTATTCTTCACTGCTCCTTGTCATTAGTTCCTTTAATATGTCATACATATTAAAACCATTAATAAAACGTAAGGTATCATATACAAAGTAGTGAAAAATAAATCATCAAATGATTCATACATGATATGGAAGCTTCCTTTTATTTCTTCCCTTTGATGGATTCAAGATAATCCTTGCAATTTGCACCTTCAATGCCTAAGTTTACAGTAGAAATGGCATTTGTCATTATCCTTGTCCTTCTTCACCCCTCTAGTAAGCTTCATACCTTGTAAAGTTGATGCTTTTTCATCCTTGTCTTTCTTAGAAAATTTTCTTTTCTTATTTTTATTTTTCTTAGAAAAGACAAGATGAACTGAAGGCTTCTTCTTCGCAATGGTGTTCTCAGCCTGTGTGAGCATATTCAATAAGCTTGAAAGGGTTATCTCAATCTTGTTCATGTTAAAGTTCAACACAAACTGTGAATAGCTCTCTAGTAGCGAAGAAAGTACAAGGTCTATGCTCAAATCATGATCCATAACCCAACCCAATTGTTTAAGTCAAGTGATATATCCTATCATCTTAAGCACATGAGGCCTTATTGGGCTTCCCTCTAACATCTTACTTCGAAACAATTCCCTTAAAAAGTCGAATCTTTCTGTACGACTTTCCTTATCAAACATCTCTCTAAGGTTTAGAATAATATCCAGAGCATTCATAACTTCATGTTGCTTTTGAAGATCTAGAGCCGTACTAGCCAACATCACACATGTGGCTTGATCAAGATCATTTATATAAACTCTATAGGCCTTCTTTTCCTCATTTGTAGCATCATCGCTAGTTTCCTCGAGAGCAAGACCATTTAGGACATAAGCCTTTTTCTCTTGTTTCAAGACAATCTTGATATTACGAAACCAGTCAATGAAATTTAGGCCTGTCAACTTGTTTGCATCAAGTATGTTTCTAAGTGACAAACTCTTTGCCATGATAGATTTATATCCTATATAAATCAACATATATGATTATTAGTCATTAACGCAAATTATATAATCATAAAGACAAGGTTCTAGAATCTTATATGATTATTCTCAATATTTTATCAAAATAATAGCCCTCCTCTACTATTTTGAGAAATTTAACTTTTAAACTTCTTATTGAGCTAGGACCCTTGTCAACCCACCAAGACCTTGAGTGACTTAAGAAGCCATAATGAAACTAATTAGGTAGATAACTTAGCTTACCAATTGTATCTTATACAACTCCTAGATCAGTTAGGTGACAACTTCTTGTCTAAATGTATCATATACATTTTCCATAACTATGCCTCTAGTACTATGCGGTCATGTGTGGCACATCCGAACAACATGGTACTAGTTGAGTAAGACTCACCAATAACTCAAACGTACTTGTGTAAAAGTTTGGCCTTGAGTAACTCAACAAGCCTCCAATTAAAAGAGCAGCCTGGTTATCTTATTACATAGTGGAAGGTAACTTTTTAACTTAATATTTTAATGAGGGATTTTGTTTATTAATTCATTAATTAAGGTCTCATTGATTTGGTATTGTTGACATGCATAGCATTTATCGCATTTCACATATATCATATATATATATATATTGAAAATAAATCTATCTCACACCAACTACTAGGATGATTATGGCCTTTAATAATTCTAATTTCCTCAAGCCATTAAGGAAATTAGTTGGTCAAATTCCTAGAGGATTTACACAAACATCGTCTTCAAGCTTTGTAATCTCCTTGAATCTCCATGGCGCCTTTGGATCTCCATCTTTAATTTACAAAAATTGTTCTATCTAACCCTAGTTTTACACTTTGATATAACTAATTACATTTTATAATAAAAAAACCTTGAGTTACATTCGAAGGGAGTTAGTGTCACAACCTAATTTTTGGGCCATGACCGGAGTATGGGCCCAATGGGCATAGCCCACTAGGCCCATGCAAGCCTACTTATATAACCTATCCATCATTCTATCATATGTTCCTAAAGTCACATTTCATAATTCCAACCTACAAGTACTTTAATAATGTGCCACAGCAATCAAATACTTGCATTTATATTAACCCAAAATAATGTTAACCATTGCCAACTCATAGTGGCATTACCAATCAAATATACATATATCTTCTAAGACATATATCTTAGTAATTTACATCGCGTTTATTTACACAACAAAAAGATACTCGACTTCTAGCGGAGTGACCTTGGCGAAGGTACAACTATTGAATGTCGAGATACCTACCAAGGGGATGAATCTACGTGGACCCTCGACCTAGTTTCCAACTGCCTCTTGATCTGAAAACATGAAGTTGACAATAGTGAGTATAAACCCAGTGAGTGAACATAGGAAGGGAGCAAGCATCAATACGGGAAGTTTTAGAAATCACGATGCACTTATATTGCAATTTAGCTTAATTTCTTGTCACAACGAAAATCCATTTTTTGCTGCAATGAAAATCAATTAGAAAGCATTTCTCAAGTTTTAACATTCAATAATCAATGCAACCATAATATAATTTCCATAACCTCTATATATATATAATATATATATAAACATACATATGACCACCGGCCTCACCCCAACTCTCCCTCAGCTGGGTCATCATCAGCTCATGTGCACTCCAACACCGCACATAGCTAGGTCTTCATCAGCTCATGTTCACTCCTACACCGCACATGGCTGGGTCATCATTAGCTCATGTGCACTCCAACACCGCACATCGCTGGGTCATCATCAGCTCATGTGCACTCCTACAGCTCATGTGTACTCCTACACTGCACATGGCTGGGTCATCATTAGCTCATGTGCACTCTTACATCGCACATAGCTGGGTCATCATCAGCTCATGTGCACTTTTACACCGCACATAGTTGGGTCATAATTATCACACAATAGTATCATTCAATGCATAACATACATATCAACAAAATGTGGGAACAAATGAATTCATCACATTCATATTTCACAACATAAAAACGTTTCATCAAAGGCTTGTTCCCATGCAACTTTTAAAGAAAAACCAACCAATATTTCAAGTCGCTCAATCAAGCATATAAATCACTTATTCCAAAACATTTTAATACAAGTTCACTCACCGATCCTTGTTGATTCTTAAATCGGCTCCAACTCCCACTAATGGTCCGAATGGAGATGTGGGGTCTCGTTGGAACCTTGGTAGCTTTGTAATTGAATTCCTTTTCAAAAGCATTCAAACTATTGTGAAAAATCTTTCTCTCTCCCTAGAGCGTCCAGCTAGTGAGAGAAAGTATTAAGGTAAGGCTTTTGAGGGTTTTAAGGTGAAAAAGTAAAAGAGCACAAAAGACTCTGTAAAAAGGTGCACAAAAGCATGAAAATTGGGGTTAACTTGAGAAACTTTATGGAGGTTTCAAAGCAAGCTCCCATGGAAAGTGAGAAAATGTGAGAAGAGAAGAAGAAGTTGCTAGAAACTTAGATATTTATGCCTAATATTTATCCAATTTCTCACAAAATCACCAAAAGGCCCTTAACATGGTCTCTTTGTCTTCCCCTTACCTTATACAACCTTTTTACTTCTTTGACATTGAGACAAAGTCCATAATAGTCTAGAAATACTCGGGTTCACGAAAACTTAAAAATTTTGACTCGAGATGCAAAATGATCGTTTTGCCCCTATGGTGAAAATTATCAATATTTCTATCTTCTTTATTTATTTTACCATCATTCATTTATTCCTTAGGTCTATTTAGACCTTAATAACATTTGAGAGCTACTTCCAGGAGCTCACCATGAGATATGACGAAATTGCCCTTAGTCCGTGTTTTCGCGTCAACTCCTAGTTACATGTCTATGGAGGTCAAGGTTTCACAGGTTCACTTCTGAATCACTTTTTTAACTCGATAATTAACCTCAATTGGCATCCATAAGCTTTATTAGCCACCATATCAAACTACAAGGTACTACAGTCTCCCCCATTTAAAATGAATTCGTCCTCAAATTCAAATCAACATAGGGTGAATAGTCAAAGTTCTAAAATTCTGCCACATCACTTTTGTTGAGCATTCTTAACATAAGATCTTGGTTTATGCATTATATCGACTTCCAATCTTTATAGAAAACTCAACAATGTCATAATACATTTAATCATTGATACTACTCTTATTGGATCAAAACAATATCATTCTTCATCTTATGAAGAGAATTCAAATATGCTATTAATTCTGGTCATACCTCAATCAAATCATCCTTAAATCATCAATTATGCATGTTTACTTAACCATCCACAACTCCTCTACCTTGATCTTTTATCAAACATTCCCACATTCAAGCATTTCATAATACGTGAGGGTCAAAACACGCTTTAGTTATTTTAGATATATTTAACATCATGGATGATTCAAATCTAATAACCATTAGTAACCATATTCCCAAAAACAATTTCACGAACCGGAACTCCCATCAAGCCCTTGACAACCTCCGCGATGTCTCAATCGACATTCATTACCTGGAATGCCAACCGAAACCTCGCAAGGCTTTCGCATCAGTTTTACTTCTCCCCTATGAGCAACAGTTATTAAATACCATGTTTTAAAGAAATATAGACCAATTTCAAATCAAAAATAATCAAAAAGTAATTTCTACTACACAGGGGTATTTTGGTCATTTTACCCAAAATTTTTTGAACCTTGGTAAAAATATGATATACGAGTAATAAGCATCTATTTCATGTCTAAAAATAAGTTTCGTTGTCTAATTCATCAATTTAAAGTAAACTTTTAGCTATTCAAATTAAATAAAAATATTAAATAAAATATTTCATTTTCTTATAAAACAATATTTATAGAACTCTGCGTAAATAATTTTTGTAGCGTAAAAGCAAAATAAATTCATACATGCAGTGGCACACGCAACCAGGTATACAAAATATTCTACAATGACATGTGGGCCCCAAAATAACTGAAAACATACAAGATTGTAGACCTTCAATTTCTAAGGATGCAAATCCAAAAGCAACCCTCGACAAAATCGACTGTCTACAGACTATCCTGAGCTTGAAATGGGTGAAAAGAAGGGGTGAGTTTTTATAAACCCAGTGAGTAAGCAAATTTCATCTAAAACATCTAAAACCAAGTAAATGGAGATAATTTAAAATATCTCATCATAATATGATTGATAACATCAAATCTCATTTCATTTCATATAAATCAATTTCATTTCATATAAATCAACAAGGCTTATGATTCTCTTAAAACTTAGCTTGTGGCAAAAACTTGCACTCAGTGACACCTTGCGCCAAGGCATCCAATCGAGTTCGCCAAAGTTGTTAAAATAACATGAGTATAAAACTCATTTTTTTTTACATTTAAAAGCACAGCCATTCCATGGCGTTGGCTGAGTTTCACCCACACATAGTGGTTCAGCGTGAGGTGAACTCTAACTTTACCTTAGGAGATACCCTCCGCGCCTCTCGTACCAAGGTAAAATATAATTGAATTTACCATGCCCCTCTAATAGGCTGGTCCACGGAAACCCGCCCACTGCAGTAAGCTAATCAAATAACCCACTAATTCAATAAAATTTTTGACAGCATGACATGGCTAATATAATATTACCAGCCTGTCAAGGCAAAGCAAAATAGTTCATATATTTCATACAAACACAAATCCAGCCATGCTTGCCATCACATTGTCATAAGCCATCAATTCAAACGATATGTCAAAACATATATATAACACGAGTATACAATCTCCACTTACTCAATTTCCAAAACCAGTATTCAATTTCAAAACAAGTTATAAATCTCATTTCGTTTAATCAACATTTCAATTATAAAACATAATAGTTTGCAATTTAAATTCATTTTTCCTTAAAACATAAAAACGAGTATAAACAACTTTAGATAGTTAAGATGAAAGTCTGATTACTCACAATAGCAAGAGTTTGGAGTACTCCTATTCTTGGTCCTCGGGCACAATATCTTTACCCTTATCAAAGGGCTCACCACCTATACATAATACACAATATGTAATTCAATATATTTGTGCCAAACTGTTATAAAACTATTTCAGGCTCTATATGAATGCATGACATTGAATGAAAATTGTCCGAATAATCACTTAAAGACGATGTTCTACGTAGGTTCAATTGTGATCGGAATGAATTTGAATTCGACCTAATTCGAACTATACACCATTGATTTAACCAAAACATCCGATTCAACTCCAAATATATTCATTACACTCCCAATAATCTAATACACCAAAGCATTACAATGAACTTCATTTTTTACTAACTTCACCATTTTTCGAAATTCATTCCGATTTCGAACTAACATACTAATCAATGTCTACATAGTCTCGTAAATCCATATATATATCATTAGGAATCAAATCCAAGTCCATTTATTATGATTTTCTCATTTTCCATCAAGCCATTTTCTAAAGGAACTATATTTTTTAGTAACCGGTTTCGATATCCATCCCCATAATTCATCAATTCCTAGTTAAATAACATGAAATACAACCAAATCCATCATCAACATGCCCTATAGAAAATTCGGCTAAATGAGGGTGGTTGAAGAACATGTGATTTTCTTTCTTGTTTTTCCTTCCAAACATCACAAAATGACTAAAAACACTAGGATATTATGAAATCTAGCAAAATTCATCACCAAAACTTCTCTCTCTAGATTTGGCTAACAAAGGTTCCCTCTTGAAAACTTGAATTTCAGCCATGGAGAATGAAAAAGAATTCATGGGAAAGGTAGATCGCAAGCTAAAATTAAAAAATCTTACCTTTACTTACTTGATTCCTTGAAATCCAACAATTTCTCTTGAATTTTTCCTTCCTAAGGTTTGTTCTTCTCTTTTTCTCTTTGTTCCCTTGCTTGGCAGGCCATAAGAGTGATTTGGGAGGAGAGTGTGCTGGTTTTTTAAAGGGAATTATAAAAGGATTAAAATTTACCACGTGTCACCATGTAATTGGTCGAAGATTAAAAACTTAACCATTAAGCAATTTCTCACCACCACATGTAATCCCATAATTATCCAAAGTATAAAGTGATAATAGGTGAAATTCATGGGCTTGACAAGTGTTATGGTGGTGTAAAATTTCAATTACGTCATCATGGACACGTGAAATGATCGTTTTGCCCTTATACTTGAAAAATGTCAGAATTGAAATTTTTCACTCCACAATTTCAAATTATGCTCCAAATAGTCAAACTTGATCAAAAATCTCATCCAACATTCCAATTTTGCCCTTGGGTGACAAAATGACCATTTTGCCCCTACGTTATGAAAATTCTCGAATTAACTCCAAATCAATCCTCGAATTTTGAATCATCATATTAAGACATTTTAAGGTTCAATATCGCTCAAATGCATCTTAAAATCTCTATTTGGACTAATTCAAGGCTTTAATCAACTTAATTGTACCACTAGGTACAATACCGACTTTTAACGATTTTTCGATACATTCACTTATGCAAACATTCTATCAAGCACATGAATGACATGACAAGTATATAATAGAGTAGGGCTTGACAAACAAACTCCAATACTTTCATGATCGAGTACTCACTAGATAAATCTCAACTTATACCACCTAGCATTTCAATAAACCATGACCTCTCACATACCTCCTTATGATCTTAACCAATCTCTTTAATCAATAACTCAACCTCTTAAGGTTAAAGTTGCTCAAAATTTTTCCTTTAAAGTTCCTTTCCTAGTCTCATCTTGATTACTAATCATCTCTATATTTCCAATGTCATAGCTAATTTGTTCGTTATCAACCACATACAACATATATAACTTGAAATTCCTTAAATTTACTCCAAATGTCATATCTCATAGCCTCATTAGTTTATCAATCTGAGGATGAAATTAGACATTTATCTTTCCTGAAGTGCAGTTTAAAATCAAGGAATCATTTACTAAGACCTTTTAGAAATTAACTTCTTTTAGCCCTTTTTACTTTAGAAAATTAAATCCATAATCATTTATTCTGAATCATGGGCTTTATGCCAATCAAGGCAGATTTTACACTTTTACTTACACGAATTCAAATGCATACCTTCACACATAAGCTATAAACTTTTCCCCAAATCTTTATATAAAAAAACTATATATTGGAGCTATACCAAAACTGATACATCATTTTTCATTGCTCCTTAGGATGTTAAATTCATGTCATACTTCTCTATTTGTGTACTTTATAATAGCCTAACAATTTCTAGCTCACAGTTAAGCTAGTTCATATGCCAAGCCTCTCAGGCTATATCAAAACACAAAGTTTGATCATGATATAATAGAATTTGATGAACTTATACCAAAAGTATAAACACTTACTTTTAAGTTAACAGCATCATAATCAACTTGTTCACTGCCAAAATCAACGATAAATTATCTTAATCATTGTCTAGCACTATAACCATTGATAGAATGTCATCATCAAATCAAATTATAACCAACCCGTATGAGCTTTTGTACCAATATGCAACATATATATCCATACATATATACTTCCAAAAATTTTAACTTCGAGTAGCCTTAGGCATATCAAGCTCAATAAGCCATCTGTAAAACCAAAATAACTGACAATCAAGTTTAGAATCATTTCTTCTTATAGTTGGTTAGATCATGTTCATCATTTGTGGTGAATACACAAAGCTGATTTCAATATTCCATTCTCATACGAGAGTCAACCACTAATTGGCACCATCCCCAAACACCACGTGTTTTATAGTCGATTTTCTTAGCCAAAATTCATATTATAGTATTCCAATTCTAGGTCATGTCTCATTACCAAATCTTTACTCGTATATGAGTACTTGAATTCTCAAATCATCATCTCTTTTCTAAGAAGATCTCTACAATTCCCGTAGCATATTTCTATTCCTTCACCAGTAATGGTATCATTTAATCAAATCGTATCACCCTCGTTCTCTAAACATTTGAAACACAATTTAACCTTTGCCTACCTTATCAGGCACTTTCCCTTGATAATTACTCAAAATAAATTGGAACTTGTGGGGGAAGCACATTTCACAATTTATGCCTTGCGTCTACAAGTATATCGAGACCATAACCTCATCAAGTCTGCCTAATGGCAAGATAATCATTGCCTTAAACCAACATTTCCAGGCATCCTTATATTTGCAACATATTTTTATACTTATGTGACATGTCAGTCACGAGCCCTAACTTAACTATATAGCCATTCACTCTTCGAGCTTTAGTGTTTTTCTCATTATGAGAAATCTCTCAAATTTATCTCACCAGAATGTTCACAGAGTGGTTACAAGCCCATAACTTACAATTCAATGCCTAAAGCAGTGAACACCATCTTATCGTTAAAGTTCTATCCTTATCTATCAATCATAGCTCCGCTACACATTTACCTATACATTACTGGGTTACTCACAAGCCACTCAAGGCCATCCAAATTTGACCTCTTATAGCAAGTGAAGCTAGTATATTCCCTTATGCTTTTCGATACACTTCCAAAACACTTAAACACTTCCTTTAATAGGGTTTTATTGAGAACTTAAACAATCAAAGGCTTATCTTCAAAGCCACTCATAACTTTAACAATTTAATATATGCTTAATTTTTGCTCATTAACCTCGATAGACATTATTTAAAGATCTTCCAAAGTGTCTGTGTTCTTAATCCTAACCATACCATCTAACTTAGTATACTTGCATTGATTATCCTTAAGCTTATTATGTTCATTATAACAATATCCTTATTTCACCCATCATTCATTTTAATGGCTTTGTTGATGTATATAGGGCCTTTAGCCTATCTCAATGCATTCCACATATATGCTAGAGCATTTTCAATCTCATGCCAAACTTATAATCATGTAACCACCAGTGAGACTAAATTCCTCCATAGAATATCTCCTTCTACATTATGCATGTGAAACACAAAATATACCACATTCTAGTATATGCCTATATATTGATAACCTTCATATGTTTCATGATCATGTGAACCACAATTTGCAAAACAAATTTTCTATCACAAATGCGTAATTGGAACATTAATTTCGACATATCTATTTCACCTTTTGTGGTATGCCAAAATCGTCGTTTAGGCATATTTCATTACTAACAATCATATTCCTTTACCATAACATTTAGTACAATTTGATTAAGTAATTGTCTCCCAATAACTGTTAGTTACGTATATATCAAATTGTACACCACTTATCATCGAGATCTTGACTTTACTCTTCAGTTCTTAACCCATTACATTTATAAAGTGAATAATTTACTTAATTATTGTATCTCGCCTTTGCATTCATAAGATCAAAGTTTCTTAAACTTAGGATACAGAAAACTCCCTCTTAGAGCATATCCAAAAATCAACATCTTCTAAATCCCTTACCTTTGGAGAAATCAAATTCAAGTCTAATCATTTTCATCATAGTTTGCATATTAATCCAAATAGACTCCTAAATTGATATTTAAAGCAATTTGTATATCAAGCTCATATCTTCATATGGCATTTAGACTAAATCAACATTTCTAAGTCATTTAATCTCAAAATACCAAATCCACAACCAGTATTTTAATCCCTTAGCTTCACGCTAAGCATAGCAAAATTTAAGCTCATCTTTAAAGCAAATTTGTTTACTAACCTTTTACTTCTTGACCACACATGAATTATAATAGTCATTAATTTTTCACCCTTGAGTTAATTCATGTACTTATAACTATACACCATAATAGTTCAAATCAATTCTTGAGATCTCACAGTCACTTAATTGAAATCAAAGCTAACTCTATCTAAGCTACTATATACATATTCAACACATATTCGCATATAAAATATTTCAGAAGCCCAACACCATTTATATATGGGCATAACAAGCTTACTTAACATAGTGCACTCACCCCCGTGAACATAACTACTGGTTTACACCTCCCTCAATGCTTAGATTTGTAAACTTCAAGTGAATTACAACCATCACTATTCGTTCCGGTCAAAGTATGCCCCTGATTACCATTATCACATTGGCTCCTCTATATTGACCTCAAATGCAATCCATAGTCATCTAATTGTCTTCCCATTGACAATCATGGGCTCAAATTATAACTCCACCAAATGACTAAGTTATTACAGACTTATTAGTCCAGCTACATTTCCCTCCATCCTTAGCCGGAGGGATACGTCATTATAGTAACCGTTCATTAAGAGCGTTTGCTTTAAAATCTTACCAACAACAGCTCGTGTCTCGGGTGGCATCTCAAACCCAGACAACAGAACAACTTATGACCTTTATATGATGTTAACAAAAAGGTAAGTTACCAGGACTAAGAGTTTATGTAGCCTCCTATCTATGACTTGTGCTGCAGTCACAAACCATAAACAAGACTCTACATTAACTCTGACAACTCCGCTGACTGACATGAGAATTCCTAGGACTCGACTAAACCTAGAGCTTTGACACCAAGTTTGTCACTAGGGGCGGCTCCACCTCAAGGACCCCTTTGGGTGGCCCTTTCCTCCTTTAGTGGTGGCAACAAACGGTACCTATCAAAGCACTCATAGGGCGGCTCCACCTCTTTGGGCAGCCCTTTCCACTATAAGCCCCTGGGCGGAGAGTCATGCTTAGCCCACTGTTCACATGCGAGAGTTCCCAAGGATCGAGCTACAACCCTTTGCTCTAATACCAAGTTTGTCACAACTTAATTTTCGAGCCATGACCATCACATGAGCCTAATGGGCATAGCCCACTAGGCCCAACCAAGCCTACTTATATAACTTGTCCATCATTCTATCATATGTTCCTAAAGTCACATTTCATAATTCCAACCTACAAGTACTTTAATAATGTGCCACAGCAATCAAATACTTGCATTTATATTAACCCAAAAAAATGTTAACCATTGTCAACTCATAATGGCATTACCAATCAAAATATACATATATCTTCTAAGACATATATCTTAGTAATTTACATCACGTTTATTTATACACAACAAAAAGACACTCGACTTCTAGCAGAGTGACCTTGGTGAAGGTACAACTATTGAATGTCGAGATACCTACCAAAGGGACGAATCTACATAGACCTTTGACCTAGTTTCCAACTGCCTTTTGATCTGAAAACATGAAGTTGAAAACAGTGAGTATAAACCCAGTGAGTGAACATAGGAAGGGAACAAGCATCAATACGGGAAGTTTTAGAAAACATGATGCACTTATATTGAAAATAATGCAATTTAGCTTAATTTCTTGTCAGAACGAAAATTCATTTTTTCTGCGAAGAAAATCAATTGGAAAGCATTTCTCAAGTTTTAACATTCAATAATCAATGCAACCACAATATAATTTCCATAACCTCTATATATATATAATATATAAACATACATACGACCACCAGCTTCACCCTAACTCTCCCTCAGTTGAGTCATCATCAGTTCATGTGCACTCCTACACCGCACATGACTGGGTCATCATCAGCTCATATGCACTCCAACACCGCACATAGCTGAGTCATCATCAGCTCATGTGCACTCTTACACCGCACATGGCTGGGTCATCATCAGCTCATGTGCACTCCAACACTGCACATAGCAGGGTCATAATTATCACACAATAGTATCATTCAATGCATAACATACATATCAACATAATGTGAGAACAAATGAATTCATCACATTCATATTTCATAACATAAAAATGTTTCATCAAGGCCTTGTCCCCATGCAACTTTTAAAGAAAAACCAACTAATATTTCAAGTAGCTCAATCAAGCATATAAATCACTTATTCTGAAACATTTTAATGCAAGTTCACTCACCGGTCCTTGTTGATTCTTAAATCGGCTCCAACTCCCACTAATGGTCCGAATGGAGATGTGGGGTCTCGTTGGAACCTTGGAAGCTTTGTAATTGAATTCCTTTTCAAAAGCTTTCAAAATATTGTGAAAAATCTTTCTTTCTCTCCCTAGAACGTTCAACTAGTGAGAGAAAGTATTAAGGAAAGGCTTTTTAAGGTTTTAAAGTGAAAGAGTAAAAAAGCACAAAGGACTTTGTAAAAAGGTGCACAAAAGCATGAAAATTGGGGTTAACTTGAGAAAATTTATAAAGGTTTCAAAGCAAGCTCCCATTGAAGGTGAGAAAACGTGAGAAGGGAAGAAGAAAAAGAAGAAGTTGCTGGAAATTAGAAGAAGTTGCTAAAAACTTAGATATTTATGCCTAATGTTTATCCAATTTCTCACGAAATTATCAAAATGCCCTTAACATGGTCTCTTTGTCTTCCCCTTACCTTTATACAACCTTTTTACTTCTTTAACACTGAGACAAAGTCCATAATAGTCTAAAAATACTCAAGTTCACGAAAACTTAAAAATTTCAACTCAAGAAGCAAAATGATTGTTTTGCCCCTATCGTGAAAATTATCAATATTTCTATCTTCTTCATTTATTTTACCATCATTCATTTATTCCTTAGGTCTATTTAGACCTTAATAACATTTGAGAGCTAATTTCAGGAGCTCACCATGAGAAATGACGAAATTAGCCCTGGTCCGTGTTTGCACATCTACTCCTAATTACGTGTCTATAGAGGTCGAGGTTTCACAGGTTCACTTCCGAATCACCTTTTTAACTTAGTAATTAACCTCAATTGGCATCCGTAAGCTTTATCAGCCACCACATCAAGGTACAGGGTACTGCAGTTAGATGAGAAAAGAATTTTACAACCTAGAGAAAATAGAGATAAGGCAAGGTGCACAAACCTTATTTTAAAATAAATACCATGAGAAATAAATTTAACCATCCATGACCTAATCTTCTAAGGTCTAAGTCCATAATCATCCTCATGCTTTATAATCATAATTAAAAGCATAGAAATAAATGCAAGCTCAATATCACTTGGTGATCTTGTGTGTTATTTGAGAAAAGCATCAATTAATTCACTTAAACTGCTATACTCAAATCATTTGGTATTGTTTTATTTCAATTTAGTGTTTAAGAAATTCTCATTTTCAAAACACTTAAAGTAAACATTTTACTCCTTATTTCTTATTAGAAATTCATTGAAATAAAATTTTCCTTTTTAAGACTTTCCATTTTAATTCTTTCCATAATTAAAACTCCTTTTAATCTTGGAAACCTCTTTATTTTAGGTAAACTTCCTAAAATATATTTAAGACAATATTTTAATTTCTAACATTTAGAACATGGATTAGTTTCCTAAATTGTATGTTGTTCAAGTTACCTAAATGGTGACGTAACAAATTTTTGAAAACTTCTAGTCAAACCCAAATTTTAAGAAAAGTTCAATGCTATCACATTACTTTAGAAATTTATTCTAAAGTAGGAAACTATTTCCTATGAATTCTCAAATTAAAATACTATCCTTAATTTTCAGAATTTTTTTTAAAGTAGGAAACAATTTCCTATTCTTTATGAATCACCCAAAATTAAAATTCTATTCTTAATTTTAGGAATTACTGTTAAAGTAGGAAACAATTTCCTATTTTTATGAATCACCCAAAATTAAAATAAATGGCATTTAAGTGCTTTTAAAACTCCATAAATCATGAGTCAAACTCATGAAAAAGCTGCTGAAAATTTTCAGCAAGTATGTTTAGCAATTAAACACAAAATTCATGAAGAATTAAGCCACCAAAATCAATCATAGTTGCCCAAAATTTATTGCATTGAATCTTTGTTATTTTGGAACTCGAAAACATGATTTTTATGAACATTTTTTATGCTAAATAAAGTTTGGACGAAACATGAAGTAATTTAATTTGATAAAACTAATTTTAACAATTAAAAACTGCTCATAACACTTACCCAATGTTAGTAAAAAAAACATAATCGGCACATTAGTCTCCAAAACATCTCAAAACTATTCGGTTTTAACTTGGCTTTGCAAGCCTTTTAATCCATTCATTAATTCTTCAACTAAACATGATTTTAAACCTTTTAAAACATGTTTTAATAAATTAATTACACGCTGTCCAGATTTTAATTAAAACAGAAAAATAAATTTTAAAGAAAGCTTTCAAAACTGATATATACCAAATTAACACACAAATCAATCCTATTTATTATGACCAAGAATCAAGCATATAAATTACATGAAAAACATCAAACAAAGGCTCTGATACTACTACTGGGATTCGACCTCATGCTCAAATATGAAAATAATCAATAAATTAAAATTATAACGCAACGGAATAATAAACTAGTATTTAATTAGAGACACAGCCGAATCCTACAAGATCAATGTTTGTGTTTTTCATGTAATTTTCAAATTAGTTATGAACATTCATAATTTTAAGAGTTATATACCTTGCTTTAGATATCATAATCAAGAGCCAATGAAATCAAAATCTTTGCTTCTTCACTTTTGGGATTTGTCAAATCTTTAACCACCCAAGTGTTTGGCCTCTAACAGTAATCCATACAGTGATTGAATAAGACCTTCTCCTCAAAGGTAAGATTTTTACTTGTGTTAGCAAGTTTCGTTTTTAAAACAAAAAGATCAAAAATTCTTGCCGAATCTTATTTTTGTAGACAAAAAAAATTATTTTTTCTTTTCTTATTTTATGAAACGGCTAAGAACTAGTTGAAAACTTAGAGTTTAGTTTGCTAACATAATATACTTATATAGCCAAACTAAGTTGTAACTCTAAATACAACAGTTTTATTTTAATTTAATTAAGTCTCTGTGAACTTAATTAATTGCCACTTTATTTTGGTCTATTCTAATCAAGTCCAAATTAATTAATTATCCTTATTAAATCCCAATCATGTCACTTAATGTGTGTAACCCATTAGGCTTTTAACATGTTGGCAAGTGAGATACATCCCCTCATATCACTTGGGGTGATGAATCCTCTCTTGACTACTCATTTACCTACACATGCTTCATGGCATACTCAAAAATACCCTGTTTAGGCATCTGGTCGCTTCCAAACCCATAGGAGTGAAATCAAAGTATGTCATTCCCATACAAGATGACCTAGTGTCTCAAGTCTGAGGACTAGTTGCACGACTATCACGTGAGAACATATTCCATAGACACTTGAGTGAAATACTAAATGGAGTTCTTATAGCAAGTCATATTCAGTGAACTTGTTCTTTAATAAGCATCTACATGTTATCCTTAGATATCCCATATACTTCAATCTATGATATCGATTGCTTACTTCCTAAATAAAGAGGCTTAACATGTACCAATCTTTGAGCATTATCAATACCCTATCTTGACAATACAATGACTAGAAACAATTTCAGAAACATGGTTTTGATGCATAATGATCTCATAATTGTAACAACTTTACAATTCTCTTGCAAGGCTTTTATATTCCATGAGCTTCATCCAATTAGTACTTAACAACTCCTTATTATTGCACTAACATGAAGAAAAACATCTATCACATATAATTATGCGATTAAATATGTATTAAATGACAATATATATATTTCTTAACCAGTCTAATTGGCTTAAGGGCATATACTAACATAGTTTTCTCTCATAATTTTTCTTTCAGTTTATATTTCAGAACAAAAATAAAAAACAAAAAACAAGAAAGAATTTCTTGTGTAAAAAATTTTTTTTTTATTTTATGTAAAACTTTTGTTCTTTAATTTACTTTAGTTCTTTGATATTATATGAAAAAATTAAATAAAAAAGTGTCAATGATATTTTCTTAAGGAAAACAAAAAGACAATGAACCAAAAGAGGCGAAGAAAAGGAAACAAGTAAAAAATAAATGATTACGTTCTAAATTAAAAAATTTCGCTCCTTTCTTATTTTCTCTTTATTTTTGAGATAATTTCTTATAATATTTTGATTTCAAATAATTAAAAATTTTATTAAAATATTTCGTGATAGATAAGATATTCTTAAATATAGTTAAAACGGTTTTAGATGCTAGTGTAGGTGTAACCAACGCCGTTTTAACAACGGCATCACAAAATCCGACGGCGTGGCGAGCTGAGGGGGAGCCGAGCGGAGCCAGCGAAAGGAATGCATGGATAACACAAGCGTGACCCTGAGTTTGTGACTGTGGGTTTGAAGTCAAAATCCTATCTTCGTCTTTCTTAATTTATTAAAGTTTACTTTGTGCGTCATCATTTGCTCATGCCACGTCGCTACTTACATCACGGCTGGCGCCTTCTTTCTTTTGTTTCCAACTTAAGAATATCGCCTTCTAGAAAAAAATTCCTCCATCGTCAATTAATTTTTCATAAATAAAAAAAAAGGAATTCTTGCTGAATTTTTATTTTATTTTTTTGAACCACAAAGTATAAATCCAAGTCAATGCAAGTTAGACAAATTCATTGTGAAATAAATAAAGATGAATATGACCGGAAAAGCAACGGGGCCACTCTTTGATTCAACGCTTCCTTTTCTATTATCATTATCATAATAATAATAATACTTCAATACTAAATCATTAATATTATCTTTTTTTTAAATAGTTTGGATATTAGAAGTTTTGTTTAGATTTTCTTTTCGAACGATTTTAAGGGTGCACTCTCCCACATCAATTTGGTAAATTCAAGATTTTGCTCTCACGGTGCTCCTCACAAGAATTATTGAGATTTTGTTTAATTTGTCCTTCTTGCTACTTGTCTTTTGTTATTTACTTTTTTCTTCTTGTAAAATTACCGTACAGCAAAAGATAAAAAAATAATATCATAATTGATTTGAAATAAATAAAGAAATAAAAGATAACACCAATTATAATATAATTGATCTATATAAAGTAAAACCGTGCAATTTCTCATCTAACAAAATTACATATTTTGTATATAATCTTTAGAAAAAATTTATATTTGCATCCAAACCTATGTTTGCTTTTTAAACAAAGAAAATAAAAAGATACCAATCAAACGTACAGAAACTAGATGTGGCAATTGTGCAGCTTTTGAGCTAGGTTGTGTTTAGGTTCAATTATTTAAAGATTGACTTCACTTCAAGTATAGATTGTTTCGGATTCAAGTCGTATCGGGTGTGGTTCATCTCAATTTTGAATGATTTTGAATTTAGATTGTCTCAAGTGTTGAGATTCGATTTCATGTTTAAATAAGAAAATAATTAATAAATTAAAAATATAATACAGTAGAAAAATAAAATATACATTTAATCAAAGAAACAGTCAAATCTCATAAAATCAATGTTGTGTTTTTCATATATAGTTTGTAATGAAGCAAGTAACCCGAAAAGAGAACAAATCGCTCTGAAATCCTGCAGTCAAAATCTTTGCTTCTTTACCTTTAGGATTTGTCAATTTTTTAGTCATCCAAGCATTTGGCCTCTAACAGTAATCCACACAGTGACCGAATAAGATCTTCTCAAAAGTAGGATTTTACTTGTACTAGTAAGTTTTGTTTCTAAAACTAAAAAACCAAAAGTTCTTGCCGAATCTTATTCTGTAAGACAAAGAAAACTATTTTTCTTTTCTTATTTTTATGAAACAGCTAAAAAGTGGTTGAAGGCTTAGAGTTTTAGTTGGCTATCATAATATATTTTACAATCAAACTAAGTTGTAACCCTAGATACAACAATTGTATTTTTATTCAATTATGTCCTTGCGAACTTAATTAATTTTTCACTTTATTTTGGTCTATTCCAATTAAGTCCAACTTAATTGATTATCCTTATTTAATCTCAATCATGTCACTTAATGTGTGTGACGTATTCGGCTTTTAATATGTTGGCAATAAATATAAATTCTAACCAAATATCAATTTGATAATTGATTTATATTTATAGATCATGAGCGACATCTAGCAATCCATTATAACCACCTAAATGTTAGAGAGTCAATTAAAGAATTTGACAAAGTCCTTCAGTGATAAGCCTCTCAGTGTAATACGGTTCTTTCATCAAATATCCCAGATATGTCATAAAGCATGGTTTAGTGTCTATTTATGACATTTCATATTAGTTCTCATAATTCATGACAAACTTTATGAATTTAGGAAACTAACTTTCCTCAAATTCATCATGCTTTGGCCAAAGACTTTATACAAGTTAATCAAGAATTGAGAATAAGTGAGATACATCCCCTCATATCAGTTAGGGTGATCAATCTTCTCTTGACCACTCATTCACCTTTGCATGCTTTATGACATATCCAAAAACACCTTGTTTAGGCATCTAGTCACCTCTAAACCCGTAGATGTGAAATCAAAGTATGTCATTCCCCATACAAGATAACCTAGTGTCTCAAGTCTAAGGACTAATTGCACGACTATCACATGAGAACATATTCCATAAACACTTAAGTGAAATATCAAATGGAGTTCTTATAGTAGGTCATGTTCAGTGAACTTGTTCGGTAACAAGCACCCACATGTTATCCTCAAGTATCCCATATACTTCAATCTATGAGATTGATTAATTACTTCCCAAGTAAGGAGGCTTAACATGTACCATTCTTTTAGCATTATTAATGCCCTATCTTGACAATACAATGACCAAGAACAATTTTAGGAACATGGCTTTGATGCATAGTGATCTTATAATTGTAACAATTTTATAATTCTCTTGCAAGGCCTTTATGTTCCATGGGCTTCATCCAATTCATATTTAATAACTCTTTATTATGGCACTAACATGAAAAAAAACCTCTATCACATATAGTTATGCGATTAAGTATGCATTAAATGACAATGTATATTCTTTGACCAATCCAATTGGCTCAAGGGCATATACCAACATCAAGTTCGAGTGCGTTTTGGGTAGGGTTGAAGATTGGTTGCCCAAAATTGCATAGCTAACTGATTTCCATGATTTTCAATCAGGATTGGGCTAATTATTTAGCGTTAGTGATGATGGTGATTGAGGGCAACGACTACCACAATTACTTGACTCGATTGTTGAAGAGGAACCTTTCCCCCGATACCAATTGAATAACCAACCCCTCTTTTTTATTATATTTATATGTGGAGAATTACATATTTACCTCTCTTTATTAATTCCCACCCGACCCCTCATTTACCCCCACCTCCCAACTCCTGCACCGCACCCTTTGAAACCTTAAATCCAGAACC
Organism: Theobroma cacao; assembly: GCF_053813885.1. NCBI lineage: Eukaryota > Viridiplantae > Streptophyta > Magnoliopsida > Malvales > Malvaceae > Theobroma > Theobroma cacao. The sequence goes on from NC_142643.1 coordinate 25,544,916, forward strand.
ATCTTTCCCCTTTCTCACCTCACACCTCGCCCCCGAGCCTTCCTCGCCTTACCCTCCCTCAATTGTTACCCTTGTCGAGCTAGAAGTCCTAACTCTAAAAGTCATAGTCGTCCCCATATTGATTGACTGTTGTTTGTCACAGTTTGGTTGGTTCCCTCACTAGCAATAATCAATCCCCTACCTTGGTCGGCTTGGTCGGTTACGACCTCCTCCACAATCAAAACCGAGCAAACCAACCATTGCTCAACCATAGGTTTGAGCATTTTGGGATATAATATATATATGAACATGAACTATAGATTTTTATAAATAATTTTATCTTTTTCTTAATAGATGTCAAAACAATACCATTGATTAATTTAACAATTTTAGTATAGAAAGTGATAAAATTGAACTTTTAAAAAATCAATAAAGATCTATATAAATTTAAATAATATTATAGTTTTATTTCTACTGTATACTTAATTGTTTGTAACTTTGTGTTCTTTTTATTTATATCATTTTTAATCATTAAAATTTTTCTACTATTTGAACTTTTCAAAAAAAAAATCATATGCCTAATTATTGTTTCTAGTTTAGATATAAATTATAAACATTAGCATTAGATATAGTCATATAGACAAATGTCCAATTGGAGAGAATAGCAGACTTTATTAAAATGAGTAACAATTACCATTCATATAGAATACTAACTCAATAATAATAATAATCTACCAAAATAATAATAATATATCATTCAATGAGTCAATTGCACTTGAGCATTTGGCTCATGGGTTGGTGTATGATCTCCCTGTCTAAAGAGCAGGGTTCGAATCCCCCCTCCCCTAATTAAAATAAAAAAAAATTCAATGAGTCAATTAGTTGACCTAACATTAATACTTGGAAATTATAAGAAATTCATAATCGTGACATTTAAGTTGAGAAAAACATGCAATTTTATTACAACATGTAGCAAAAATTCAAAATTTTTTTCTTTCAACAAAATCATACTTTGGTTGTTAAACATAGATAAACTTTAACTAGAGGATAAATATCATTATACCTAATATCCCGAAATCACAAGGATTATTTAGCACAATTTTAATCCTCTTCACCTAATTTGTTTCTAGCAAACCACAAGTTGTTCAAGTGTACAATCTCTAATTGTGATCCATGCAAATGACAATTTCAAATAACTCCAAATGAGATTGGGATTGCTTATCTTTTCAAAGCCTAATGATAGCTAGGGAAAAAGAAATCGAAACTTTCTTTTCATCAAAAGAAACCAAAACACAATCAAGAACACCAAGCAACAAAGCGACAAAAAGTCTAGCTCTCCAAGATAGGTGCGGCTCATGAGATTTCCTTCTTCTTAGTTGATTCTAAGGTTTCAAACAATCATTGTCTAAATCTCAATTAGTGGATGAAATACCAAAAGTCTCACTCAAGAAAAGAAGAAATAGTGGTTGATTTGGTTTTGGCGGCTCAGAAAGGTTTGAGGAAACAAAAATTATTCATAACTTTTGGAACTCTTTCCAAATTTCTTCACAAGCCTCTCAGGGTTTTTTGGATGGTTTCTAGCAGTTTAGTAATGATAATTATTCCTTTTAATTTGTAGTATAAGTCTCGTATTTATAGGCCATTGAACTATTACTAATCCTTGTAGGACTATGCATAACTTTTATGCTAATTACATAATGGCCTCAAGACTAATTGAACTATTTAACTAAGTCCTTGAAGTTCTCAACTTCTTTCAATTAAATCTAACTTAGTTAACCTTTTTTTAAACTCTCAATGTGAGACTCATTAAGTTCTTAATATGTTGTCAATAAATATTGTCACGACCCAGAACTCTCATCGAGCCCGTGACAACCACCGTGAAGCCTCGACAGACATTCTTCACCCCGAATACCAATCGAAATCTCGCAAGGCTCTCGTATCAGCTTTCGCACTTCCCCGGTGAGCAATAGTTATCAAATATCGTAATTCAAAGGATTATGAGTCATTTACAAATCAGAACATAACATATTATTTTCTGGCTCACAAGGGCATTTTCATCATTTTTCGTCGAAAATCTCAAAACTTGCTAAAAATATAGTAGGTAAGCAGAAAATATATATTTAGTGATTTAAAAATAAATTAAGTATCTAAAACGTTCATTTGAAGTGAAAATTTGACCATTTGAATATAATAAAAATATTCAATAAAATAAACTATTTTCTTGTAAAATAATTTTTTATAAAGCTATCGATAAATAATTCTTATAGCGTAAAAGTTAATTATATTCATTTATACTATAAAGCAAATAACCAAAGCATAAAATTACTTTTACAGCGACACGTGGGCCCACATCTAACCAAAATGTATCGAAAGCTGAAAACCTACAACTTTTGTCGATTCAAGTCCAAATGAAGGTCGTTGTCAAAGTCAGCTAACTATGAAATTCCCCGAGCCTGAAATGTGAGGAAATGAGGGTGGTGAGATTATAAAATCACAGTGAGTAAACAGACACCATCTAAACTATCTAAAGGCGAGTAAATAGATACGAATTAAAATAAGTCATCATACTGTAATTTCATTACCTTTCAACTCATTTCACCCAAATAAACAAATAGGCTTATGATTTCCTGAAAAGCTTGGCTCGTGCCAAAAATCATTCTCATACTCAGTTATCAGGGATACCTTGATTGAGTGTTATCCCAACCGAGTCCGCCAAGGCTGTTAAATGTCTTTACATCCTAAATTTTAGCCATACCTTGGCGTTGGCTGAGTCTCACTCTCACACGGTGGTCCACGTGAAGTGCACTCAAATCTTTACCTCAAGAGATACTTCATCCAACATCTCCCCCCAAAGGTAAATATATAATTAGGTTGTTGTGCCCCTCTCATAGGTAGTCCACGGAAACCTCCACCACTACAGTGACTATGGATTTTTTTATCTATCACTTGATTTATAAAATCTTTTTTTACATGACATGGCAATTTATCGCAACCTAGCCTATCAAGGCTGAATACACAATACAAATAATTCCAACACCAAAAATCAGTTTAGCCATTCATGCTCATATATTGTCATAAGCCATTCAATTTAAAACCATAAATTTACAACACAACCAAGCAATCTCCAATTACTCTATTTTCAAAACCAGTATTCAATTTTCCAGAAAATTTATAAAATCATTTTATAAAATCACAAGTTCTCCTAAAACATAGCAAATTACCATTTAAACCCATTTTCCACAAAATCACACAATTGTATAAACCTACTCTAGATAATTAAGACGATAATAAGTTTACTCATAGTTCTAGGAGTCGATGTACTCCTAATCCCAATCTTCAAGCACAATCTCTGTACTTTTACCAGTGTAATTTACTCACAACCTATCCACAATGTACAATACATAATTCACCGCATCAATGTTTGACCATTATAAAATCAATTCAGGCTTGGTGTATATGCATGATATGATATGTAACTTATCCGACTACCACTTAAATGCGGTGCTGACCTAATTCGGCTTATTACCCGATTAAATGACAATTGTGTCCGATTTGGCTGCAAATTGCTCCATTTCATTTCTAATATTTCAATTCACTAAATACAATTCCAATAATCTAAAATTCAACCTAACAACCCTCATAATTCTTCTTGAAAATTTCGGCCATTGTGGTGCAGTATCACTAAAAATTTTCACATTCCATTTTTTCACCATAAATCATCATTTCATCAATTTTTCAACCAATTTACTTGATCACAAAATCAATTCATTACTTCTACACTTCACATAGGGTTCGGCCATTGAAGGTTCATGGGGAAAATGGATTCTTTTCTTGTTGTTTTGTTTCTAAACATGCTTAACTAACTAAAAACACTAACATAACTTAGAATCAAATCAATCTAACATCATTTTCTCTCCATACCCATTCCAACCAGCCATGAATTCATCATGAAAACATGTAATTTAATCATGAAAAATTAGGAGAAATGCATGGGAAAGGTCAATCACAAGTCAAAATCAAGAAATTTTACCTTTTGTCACTTGTTTCCTTGAATTTTCACCAATTTTCCGTTGAATTTCTCCACTTAGGGTTTTTGTTTTTCTTTTCTCCCTTTGTTCTTCTTTGCTCTTGGTTTGGCCGGCCATATGATAGAAATGGGCTGATTTTTATGCCTTTTTATAAAGAAATAATAAAATAATAAAAGTATGACACATGGCATTTCCTTATTGGTTCAAATTTTAAATATTTGACTTTTAATTCTTTAATTCTCCACCACACATTTCTTATGTTTATCAATTTCTATAATGAATAAAATCCCTTGGTCTTGACAAGTGTCGGGGGTGAAAATTTATCGATTTGCCCCTAAGGTGGCAAAATTACCATTTCGCCCCTATACTCTAAATTATACCGAAATTAAAATTTTTCACTTCTAAACCTCAAATCATACTCCAATAAGTCAAATGGGGCCAAAAAATCTTTTCTAAAAATTCTCATTTTGTCCCTAGGTGGCAAATGACCATTTTACCCCTAAATAGTGAAAATTCCGGTTTGACTCCAAATTGATACTCGAACTCCGAATTACCATTTTGAGTCATCCCTGAACTTTGAAACTCTTAATTTCACCTTAAAATCCTTATATTAATTAGTTCGAGGTATAGATCGACTTACTTGTACTTCTAAGCACAATACCAACTTTTAAATATTCTTCTGAGGCTGTTCAAATATACAATCACTCTATCAGTCTTATGTGTAACATGGTAGATAATTTAGGACTGGGTTTGATAGCACTACCCCCCTTAAAATAAAATTTTATCCTCAAAATTTCTCTTATCAAATTCAAAGGAAATGTGGGGTATTATCTTTTTATTCGATGCTCAACTTCTCCTGTTATCTCCTTTATAGGGAATCTTGATTTGCTCCTTGTATTTATTTCCAACTCAGCTTGAATACTTCACTTATATCTATTATTACTCTTTAGAATTTGATCAGCAATAATCCTCTCAATCATGAGTCTTTATGTCATTTAGGATTACGCTAAGTGGTTTTCCAAGATAAAGAGTCTACGTAGTCTTTTGTTTATAATTGGTGCTGCAGTCACTAACTATATACAAGACTCTACGTCAACTTCACTATTCCGCTGTTTACCATAAGAGTTGCTTCATTTAATCACTTTTCATTCAACTGAGTTAATACAAGAATTATAAATCCTCATAGTAATCCTTTATAGTACTCATTTTCTATGCCACCATCGTAATCCTTTATTCACAAAATTCGTTACTTAACATTGATGTCCCTTCTCATTAATCTCTCATCCTCTTTATTTCTTAAGATTTGACTTTGATCAATACATTATTGATCTTAATACTCCACAAGGTAATTTATTTCAATGTAGCCATTGGAATCTACTTAATTAAAACAAATCTTTTACTTTTGGAGTTACTACCTTAGTTGTTCTCAACGGCTTGACTCCTTTTTGAGTCTATACCACAATTAGCAAAGTAAATTTTCTATCACAGATGCATGATCGGGATACTGACACCAACATATCTATATTATCTATGTGATATGCCACAGTTATCCCTTAGAGCATATTTCACTACCAATATTCACATATCTTTACCATGATAATTTCTAGAATAAATTAAAACTTATGGGGGAAAACATACTTTACAATTTATATCTCCCTCTATAAGCATCTCCAAAAATCCTCATGTCCTATGTCCCACCTTAGGACAGTCTTCCCATATAGTTCAATAGATCACAACTTCATCATACGCCTAATGATTCATTATTTCTAATATCCCACTATTCTCATAGTCGTAACCAATTATATTTCTCATCTTAAAATTTTACGGTATCATCTTCTAATTCTCTCCATACTCAAATTTATAATCCTTGACTTAACCCCGTTAACTAGTGATCAATTCATAGTACTACAAGGTTTAATCGTTATTAAATCTAATAATTGCTGGAACCATTAATGGCTTCCTATTTTAACCTTCAGTACTTATTTAAAATAATTGATCTTGCCACTAAGATAATTATTCATCCTCAATACTTATATTACTAATCTACCTTTGTCATACTAAAAGATTTTTATACTCCTTCTGTCATTTAAACAACTACTCCATCATCCGTTTATATTATACAAGACAAAAGTCAACTCTTAAGCCTTTTATACAGGGGATTATGATCCTTCTTATACTACATCTGCCTAGGATTACAATATTACAAGCTTCAACAAGGCACTAAACATCTTTAGGATCATTATCATCTTGATCCTTTTTCGAGTCTGTTTCAAGTTTTCCCTTTTTCTTCTCTTGCCATTTACTTACATTGCTCCCACAGCCTAGGGGAGAATGTCTAACGACCGATGCCAATGCTTTCCCACTATAATATTCTTCTTCTGCTATCCTCATTTTCTTCCTCCCTTTGGCATATTCCTCAATTCCTTTTAAGAGAAAGTTTCTCATGCCTTGATTTACGTCATTACTATCAACACTCTCATCAATCTCACTATTACTAGGACTTTCCCTTATTTTAACTTTCGCTCTCAAATCTAATGGAGCCCAATTAGTAGGTACTCTAAATGGATCTCCTTCTGGATTATTAAGTTCAGGATACCATCGGCTTTCAGTAGTGAAATCTGTTGGTCCCTCACTAACACTCTGTGAAATATCATAATCACTGTCCCCCCTAGACATGTTAAGCGTAATCCAACACACTTCAAAACCTATATGAAATCAAACGACAATCACTTAATCTCTTATACACCCTAAAAACAAACAGGTCTCTATATGCAGACTCATGCATTCTATTCGACTTAACTTAACTCAGGCCACACAGTGTCAGTGCGAATTTTTTAAAATAATTTTAAAACCAAATATTCTGATTCTTAAACCCAAAATCATGCTCTGATACCACTTGAATTGTCACGACCCGAAACTCTCATCAAGCCCGTGACAACCGCCGCGAAGCCTGGACAGATATTCTTCACCCCGAATGCCGATCGAAACCTCGCAAGGCTCTCGTATCAACTTTCGCACTTCCCCGGTGAGCAATAGTTATCAAATATCGTAATTCGAAGGATTACGAGTCATTTTCAAATCAAAACATAACATTTGTTTTCTTGCTCACAAGGGCATTTTCGTCATTTTTCGTCAAAAATCTCAAAACTTACTAAAAATGTAGTCGGTAAGTAGAAAATATATATTTAGTGATTTAAAAATAAATTAAGTATCTAAAACGTTCATTTGAAGTGAAAATTTGATCATTTAAATATAATAAAAATATTCAATAAAATAAATTATTTTCTTGTAAAATAATTTTTTATAAAGTTATCGGTAAATAATTCTTAAAACGTAAAAGTTAATTATATTCATATATACTATAAAGCAAATAACCAAAGGATAAAATTAATTTTACAGTGACACGTGGGCCCACATCTAACCAAAATGTATCGGAAGTTGAAAACCTACAGCTTTTGCCGATTCAAGTCCAAATGAAGGTCCTTGTCAAAGTCAGCTAACTATGGAATTCCCCGTGCCTAAAATGTGAGGAAATGAGGGTGGTGAGATTATAAAATCCCAGTGAGTAAACAGACATCATCTAAACTATCTAAAGGCGAGTAAATGGAGACAAATTAAAATAAGTCATCATATTGTAATTTCATTACCTTTCAACTTATTTCACCCAAATAAACAAATAGGCTTATGATTTCTTGAAAAGTTTGGCTCGTGCCAAAAATCATTCTCATACTCAGTTATCAAGGATACCTTGATCGAGGGTTATCCCAACCGAGTCCGCCAAGGCTGTTAAATGTCTTTATATCCGAAATTTTAGCCATGCCTTCGTGTTGGCTGAGTCTCACTTTCACGCGGTGGTCCATGTGAAGTGCACTCAAATCTTTACCTCAGGAAATACTTCATCCAACATCTCTCCCCGGAGGTAAATATATAATTGGGTTACCGTGCCCCTCTCATAGGCAGTCCACGGAAACCCCCACCACTACAATGACTATGGATTATTTTATCTACCACCTAATTTATAAAATCTTTTCTGCATGACATGACAATTTATCGCAACCTAACCTCTCAAGGCTGAATACATAGTACAAATAATTCTAACACCAAAAATCAGTTTAGCCATTCATTCTCATTTATTATCATAAGCCATTCAATTTAAAACCATAAATTTACAACACAACCAAGCAGTCTCCAATTACTCTATTTTCAAAACCAGTATTCAATTTTCCAGAAAATTTATAAAATCATTTTATAAAATCACAATTTCTCCTAAAACATAGCAAATTACCATTTAAACTCATTTTCCATAAAATCACACAATTGTATAAAACTACTCTAGATAATAAAGACGATAATAAGTTTACTCACAGTTCTAGGAGTCGATGTACTCCTAATCCCAGTCTCCAAGCACAATATTTGTACTTTTACCAGTGTAATTTACTCACCACTTATCCACAATGTACAATACATAATTCACCGCATCAATGTTTGACCATTATAAAATCTATTCAGGCTTGGCGTATATGCATGATATGATATGCAACTTATACGACTACCGCTTAAATGCGGTGCTGACCTAATTCAGTCTATTACCCGATTAAATGACAATTGTGTCCGATTTGGCTCCAAATTGCTCCATTTCATTTCTAATATTTCAATTCATTAAATGCAATTTCAATAATATAAAATTCAGCCTAGCAACCCTCACAATTCTTCTTGAAAATTTCGGCCATTGTGGTGCACTATCACTAAAAATTTTTCCATTCCATTTTCTCACCATAAATCATCATTTCATCAATTTTTCAACCAATTCACTTGATCACAAAATCAATTCATTACTTCTACACTTCACATAAGGTTCGGCCATTAAAGGTTCATGGAACAAATGGATTCTTTTCTTATTGTTTTGTTTCTAAACATGCTTAACTAACTAAAAATACTAACATAACTTAGAATCAAATCAATCCAACATCATTCTCTCTCCATACCCATTCCAACCAGTCATGAATTCATCATGAAAACATGTAATTTAATCATAAAAAATGAGAAAAAATGCATGAGAAAGGTAGATCACAAGTCAAAATCAAGAAATTTTACCTTTTGTTACTTGTTTCCTTGAATTTTCACCAATTTTCCGTTGAATTTCTCCACCTAGGGTTTTTGTTTTTCTTTTCTCCCTTTGTTCTTCCTTGCTCTTGGTTTGGCCGGCCATATGATAGAAATGGGCTGATTTTTATGCCTTTTTATAAAGAAACAGTAAAATAATAAAAGCATGACACATGGCATTTCCTTATTGGTTCAAATTTTAAATATTTAACTTTTAATTCTTTAATTCTCCACCACACATTTCTCATGTTTATCCATTTCCATAATGAATAAAATCCCTTGGTCTTGACAAGTGTCAGGGGTGAAAATTTACAGATTTGCCCCTAGGGTGGCAAAATTACCATTTTACCCCTATACTCCAAATTATACCGAAATTAAAAATTTTCACTTCTAAACCTCAAATCATACTTCAATACTCAAATCATACTCCAATAAGTCAAATGGGGCCAAAAAAATCTTTTCTAAAAATTTTCATTTTGTTCCCAAGTGGCAAATGACCATTTTGCCCTTGATAGTGAAAATTTTGGTTTGACTCCAAATTGATCCTCGAACCCCAAATTACCATTTTGAGTCATCCCTAGACTGTGAAACTCTTAATTTCACCTTAAAATCCCTATTTTAATTAGTTCGAGGTATAAATCGACTTACTTGTACTTCTAAGCACAATACCGACTTTTAAATATGCTTCTGGGGCTCTTCAAATATAAAATCACTCTATCAATCTCATGTGTAACATGGTACATAATTTAGGGCTAGGCTTGACAAATATAAACTATAATCCAAGTCCAACCAGGATTAGATGAATAAGACTCGTTTGCATTCACCATCAATTCCTAATTTATTATTTTATATTTATAAGTCAAGATTGACATCTAGCAAAGTATCATGACTATCTAAATGTTAAGAAAAATCATAATAGTTAGACTCAATCTTAGTGAACAATAATACAGTGTAATTTGGTTACTTTAGATAGTATCAAAGCATAATATTCAACACATAAGGTAACCTAATGATCTCAAGTCACTTAAGAATTTTTCCATAGATACTTGAGTGATATACCAAATGAAATGCTCATGGTGGTTCATATTTAGTGAACTCGTTCTTGTAACAAGCATCCGCATTTTAGTTCAAGTATCCTTATAATTTAATTTATTACATTGATTGTTCACTTCACAAGTGAAGAACATAACAATGTGTAGGTCCCTATGTTTTATCAATATTCATTTTTCTTTATAAAACTTTGACTAAGAATAATTTAGGAATAATACTTTTATATAATAAGATTCTCATAATTATAACCCTTTATTATACTTTTTGCAAAGTGTATAACATTTCATGGACTTTATTTCAACTAATTGACATTTACAGGTTTTTTAAAGATAAAGAATACCTTTCATAAATAGTAAATACTTAAATACAAGATGTATCTTTACACAACCAACTGCTTGACTTGCAAGCATAGAATTACACTGTCAACTTAAATGCTTAATTGTTATAATATTGGTCGAATTTTAACACTTGACCATTTTTGCATTTTGGCATTAATGGTGAATAAAGGTTCAATTAATCAATTAATTTGCATAACATTAACTGAAATTTAAAATTCAAATATTGAACATTGAAAAAGTTTAAAATACAGTATTTTATATAATTGAATAATAATAATATTTTTATTTTCAAATTTTAAAATTTTTATTTAAGAAAAAAAATTATTATTTATTCATTTACTCATTTTAGAAAAATCATTTAATTACAATTTGAGTCCTTTTGAGTTACAAATTTAGATTTTTACAAGTTCCAAATTAGTTATGGGTTCAAGGGTGTTGCAAGCTCGAGTCACTTTATATTTTGGTGGTTGTCAATTCAAATAGTGTCGAGTTCAAGCTATTTCAAGTTTGAATAGCCTCGAATTTGGATGCTTTCAATTTTAGATCTTTGAACTTTTTTTTTAATCAATTTAGACCAAATTGGGTTTGTTCTCAAGTTGGTTTAAGAGGTTTTTCAAGTTTGGTTAAATTTTGCCACCTCTAATAAAAATAGAGTTATTGAAACTAGGATTAAACAAAAGTTATTTTTTTCTTCTTGATAACTCTATGATATAATGTCATGACTCGGAACTCCCATCGGGCCCGTGACAACTGTCGCGACGTCCCGATAGGCACACATTACCCCAAATGCCGATCGAAACCCCGCAAGGCTTAACATCAGCTTTCTCATCTCCCCGGTGAGCGACAGTTATTAAATCTCGTATTTCAAGAAATCATAAGTCGTTTCCAAATCAAAATAATAAAATATTATTTTCTGGCTCACAAGGACATTTTCGTCATTTTTTTTTTAAATACGAAAACCCGCCAAAAACATGGTGTAAAAGCTAAATATGTTCATACATACTTAAAATCAGATAACTGAAGTATAAAATTACTTTTACAATGACACGTGGGCCCCCAACTAACCAATAAAGTGCGAGTCTATGAACCTACAATTTTGTCGATGCAAGGCTAACTGAAGTCCTTGATGCAATCGGCTATCTACTTGCTATCTCGAGCCTGAAATGTGGGGAATTGATAGTGATGAGATTATAAAATCCCAGTGAGTAAACAGATACCTTCTAAACCATCTAAAGTCGAGTAAATGGAGACAAGTAAGATATTTCATTCCAGTATGTTTTTCATAACATCAATAATCAATTTACTTAAATAATCAACTTGGCTTATGTATTTCACAAAACTTGGCTCCTGCCAAAATCATTCCCGAGGATGCCTTGGCCTAGGCATCTGACCGAGACCACCAAGCTGTTAAATGTCTTTACATCCGAAATTCTAACCATGCCTTGGCGTTGGCTGAGTCTCACTCTCACACGGTGGTCCACGTGAAGTGTACTCAAATCTTTACCTCCAGAGATACCCTCCACACGGCTCTCCGATCGAGGTAAGGTATATTTGATTTTGTGCCCCTTCTCTTAGGCTGGTCCACAGAACCTCCACTGCAGGGATTATAAATTATTTTATCTACCACTTGATTTATAAAAATCCTTTTCTGTATGACATGGCAATTTGTCGCAATCTAGCCTCTCAAGGCTGAATATATAGTATATATAATTTTGATACAAACACAGACTTTGCCATTCATGCTCACATATTATCATAAGCCATTCAATTTAAAACAATAAATTTATAACACAAGCGGGCAGTCTCCAATCACTCTATTTTTAAAACCAGTATTCAATTTTTCAGAAAATCTATAAAATTATTTTATAAAATCACAATTTCTCCTAAAACATAGCAATTTACCATTTAAACCCATTTTTCATAAAATCATACAATTGTATAAAACTACTCTAGATAATTAAGACGATAATAAGTTCACTCACAGTTCTAAGAGTCGATGTACTCCTAATCCCAATTTCCAAGCACAATCTCTGTACTTTTACCAATGTAATTTGCTCACCACCTATCCACAATGTACAATACATAATTCACCACATTAATGCTTGACCATTATAAATCAATTCAGGCTCGGTGTATATGCATAATATGACATGCAACTTATCCGACTACCGCTTAAATGTGGTGCTGACCTAATTCGGCCTATTACCTGATTAAATTACTAACGCATCCAATTTAATCCCAAATTACTGCATTTCTTTTCTAATACCTCAATTCACCAAACATTATTCAAATAACACCAATTTCAGCATCAAAACCTTCCCATTTCTTCATGGAAAAATTTGGCCATTACAGTGCACTAACATCGTGATTTTTCCTACTTAATTTTCTCTCCATAATTCATTAATTCCTACACTAAAAACTATTATTTCTTAATCAAATCATCTAGAATAACATCCCATTCTTCCTCATTATTCACTTTGAGAATTCGGCTAAGGCTAAGAAATGGGAAAAATGAATGTTTTTCTACATATTTTGTTGACTAACATGCTAAACTAACACTAAACACTAACATATATCAAAATTAAATCAATCCAACAATTTTCTCTCTCTAGACCCATATGACCAACCATGAAACCACCATGAAAACATGCAATTTAATCATGGAAAATAAGGAGAAATGCTTGGGAATAAGAAAACTCAAGCTTAATAGAAAAAATCTTACCTTTTTCACTTAATTTTCTTGAAAATTCACACTTTTTCTTTGATTTTCTCTCTTCTTGCTGGTTTGGCCGACCATGGGGTGGAAGATGGGCTGGTTTTTGTGCCTTTTAAACAGAAAAATAATAAATTAATAAACGCATGACACGTGGCATCATGTCATTGGCCCTTTTTTTTTAATTTTGACTTTTCATTTTAATTTTCCACCACACCTTTATTCCATCTTTATCCATTCCCACCATAATTAAATTCCACAAATTTGACAAGTGTTGGTGGTGCAAAATTACCATTTTGCCCCTGGTATGGTAAAATTACCGTTTTACCCCTTTACTCTAAATTATACCGAAATTAAATTTTTTTACTTCTAAACCTCAAATCATACTCTAATACTCAAATCATACTCCAATAAGTTAAATGGGACCAAAAATCTTTTTCTAAAATTCTCATTTTGTCCCCAAGTGGTAAATGACCATTTTACCCTTAGATAGTGAAAATTTCGGTTTGACTTCAAATTGATCCTCAAACTCCAAATCACCATTTTAAATCATTTCTGGACTATGAAACTCTTAATTTCACCTTAAAATTTCTATTTGAACTAATTCGAGGCTTAATCGACTTAATGATACCATTAGGGGCAATATCGTCTTTTAACGATTTTTCAAACTTCTTAAATATGGAACTATTCTATTGAGCATGTAAATGACGCCATAATTATTTTACAGAATAGGGTTTGACATATAAGGTTATTTGAGCTTAATTTTGATAGCAATTTAGCTTAGATCATGTAGTAATGTATAGAAATTAGTAGATTTTATTTAATTATTTTAAATTAGTTAATTTAGGTGAGTCAATCTAATCATAGTAATTTTATACTTAATTTGATGTTAATGTGCTTAAGATAGGTTGTTATTAATTTTCTTGTGCTTTTGTAGGTGCTTAATAAAGGAAGAATTTTAATGAAAAAATGAGAGCAATTTTGAGGTGCAAACTTTTACTGCATACATTTTGGTATTTTAGCCATAACTTTCTCTACAGAGCTCCAAATGAAGCAATTCTTAAACCATTGAAAAGATAAGAGAAAACGCTTCAACTTTATTGCCACTTTGCCCAGTTCAGCTTGGAAGATGGTCAAAAATCTTGTCGAAGTTAACATACTGTAGCAGTCCTAGAGCAATTACGATTTCTGTTAATTAATTGGATAAGGCTATGAACCCACATAGTCTGATGAGGAAATTCGAGCTGAAATTGACTTCTTTCTTCACCCAACTTGGCCTAACTTCAAAACCCTATAAAAACAACCTTTCGAAGGAGAAAAGAAGAAAACGAAACACCAAATTGACAGTTGAGAATCAAGTCGTAAAGTCATCGAAGTTGAGAAGATTTTGAAGGACTCAAGAAGACTTAAAAGATCAAGATTATAATTCTTGAGTTTTATCTTTTTTATTATTCTTTTATTTTCTTAGTTTGTTTTTATTGTTTAAACTTTATTCAACGATGATGTGTGACTTGATGGGGAACTAATTCATTAATCTAAGATTATGATTGAACTCAATATGTAGTTTGATTTATTTATCTCTCTTTTACTTATATTTGATGGATTTAAATTGTTTATTTTAAAAATAAAAAAAAAAAGAAACCTAGATTGAATTGTTTATTTTATTATTTCTTAATACTTTTAATTGCTTGATCGCCAATTAGATTGAATTGGAAACCTAGATTAAACTTTGACGAAGGAGATTTATGTAGACCTTGAATAGAATAGCATATGATCAAACACACTTAGTTGATTAGGTGGTTTGATTTACATATAGGGTAGACATACACTTATAAGCCATAAATAGCCAAGATTTGAACACAAACTTAATGAATCTTTCTTCAAATTAATTTACATAGACATGTAGTAAATTAATTGGGAGAGGTATTTTTATGAGAAACTCGATAGAAACTTGTAAATAATTTAGGACTCTAGGTTAGCAACTTAATCCATTAAACTGAGTTAAGAGAGAGAGACAATAATCAGATGAAGTATTAAGGGATATCATAATCTTAGGTATGGTAGTTAAGTGAGTTTTATTTACTATTTAATTTTAGTTTCAGTTTATTAGTTTTAATTTTTCTTTTTTATTTTAATTGTTTGGATAAAATTAGGGTGTTATATTTTTAGTAGTTAATAGTAAGAATTAAACAATTTTGTGTGGGAATGATACTTTACTTCATTACTATATTACTTGTTAACAATACGTGCACTTGCGTAAGAAATCAACAACACTTTTCGTAAAATTCTCATTTCGGATTAATTAAGAGTAAGGGAGAATTGGGTTTTCCTTTATCTCTATCTAGCATTTGCAGTATTTATGATATGGACTAAAACAACCTTGACATGAGAATTAAAAAGTTAAATTCATATTTTTTTATTTTATTAAATTAAACTATTTCTTTGAACTGTTATAATTTTCTATTATGTGAGCTACTATTAATTGGTAATTCCAATTTAATAAAATAGATTAATAATTTAGTCCTGTTGTGAGACAAAGTATGAGAGCCTAATTAATATTATAGTGATCTGTTGATAATGGGCTTTGCACGTCTTATTGGGCAGTGTGGTTTGACAGTTGTGTAGGTCATAACCCAAAAAACCTTTAAAAGGGAGGCTTCTAGGGTTTATTATTTATATAATTGACTAGGTCCCCTCTTCACATCTAACGAATGGTCAAGGGCGGAGCCTCTTTAATCCAAAATTTTTAAATTTTTTTTCATTACATATAAAATTTTTTATTTTTTATATATTCTTTTAATGTAACAAAATAATTTTTTATTTAATAACTAATAAACATAAAAAATAATAAAATGATTTTACATATCTCACTCAACTTTAAAATTTTTTTATTTGTTTCGTTCAATTTATATTATTATTATTATTTATTTTTTATTTATATTCTATTTGCTCATATTTTCTAAGTTTTTATAAATTTTCTCTCCCAAATTTCTACAAACCATCAACCATTCTCTTTTTCTTTTCGTTTTTTGGTTATGTCATATGTGGTAACTTCTACTTACCATGTTCTTTTTTTTTGTTACATACATTTTATTTTATATGATTTTAATCTTTAAAATTTATTAAATTATTATGTAGTTCTCAAATATAAGTTGTAGTATTACATTGTTATTTAAAATTTCATCAATGCATTATTTTTTAATTAATCCTGATTATGTAAAAGGAAATTAACTTGAGTATATTTTTATGTACCTTATGATGGGTTTGGCTATGGATAGCATACTCAAAATACATAGCGGAAAGAAAATTAAAAACTTTATAACTAAACAACAAAACATGCCTCCACCCATGGATCACCTTGGTGATATTTAACACATAAAAGCACAAAAAAAATTATTGTTTAGAAAGTTACTGTGAGACCCTGTCAAGCTCGATTAAAAGACGGTATTGTACCGAGTGGTACAACTAAGTTAAATCGAGCCTTGAACTAGTTCAAATAGAAATTCTAAGAGGAATTTAAAAATTTTAAAACCAACAGAATGGCTTAGAATAGTGATTTGGAGTTCAAGGTCCAGTTTGGAGTCCATCAGAAAATTGACCAATTAGGGACAAAACGGTCATTTTACCATTTGATGATAAAATTGAGATTTTTAGCCAAGATTTGATCACATTTGATCAAGAATAATTATATAAAATATAATTATGATTATTGGAGTATAAAATGATGTTTAGCAGTGAAAAATTGTGATTCTCGGTATTTATGGAGCACAAGGGCAAAATGGTAATTTTGCCACTAAAGGACTAAACGAAAATTTTTTTAAAACAATTTTTGCCCCATTTGGTTAATATTGATCAATATTAGTGTTATTTTAGGTTGAAAAGTAGAAATAATGAGATTCCGGTACATTTCGGAGTAAAAGGGCAAAATAGTAATTTTTTCGCCCCAGGGGCAAATCGGTAAATTTTTCACCCCAGCACTTGTCAAGATCAAGGGATTTTAATTGTGGTAGGATTGGATAAATACCAGAATATTTGTG
This sequence comes from Theobroma cacao, assembly GCF_053813885.1. NCBI lineage: Eukaryota > Viridiplantae > Streptophyta > Magnoliopsida > Malvales > Malvaceae > Theobroma > Theobroma cacao. The sequence goes on from NC_142643.1 coordinate 25,562,164, forward strand.
GTGGAAAATTAAGAAGAAAAAGTCAAAAAGTTAAAAATTGGGCCAATAAGCATGTGACACATGGCATGCTTGATTATTTTATTATTTTCTATAGAAATCAGCCCATTAAATCCCCAATTCCCTCACCATATTCGGCCTAGGCATCCAGCAACAAGAAAAAAGGAAGAACAAAAGGAAAAACAAGAAAACCTAGGTGAAAATTCAAAGAAAAAGTGAAGAAATCAAGGAAACAAGCTAGGTAAGTTAAAATTTCTTTAATTCTCCTTGATACCTAGCTTACCCATGCTTTTGTTCTTGTTTTCCATGGTTGAATATTGAGTTATCATGATGAATTCAATTCTGAAAAATGGGTATGGAAGAGGAATTGTTGTTGGAATAATTTGATTTTAGACTATGTTAGTGTTTAGGGATAGTTAAGCATGGTTATGAACAAAAACACAAAAGAAATATTCAATTTCTCTAGGGTTCCTTGTTGGCCGAACCATGAGGGCTGAATATCAATGGGGGATTGTTTTTATTTCAAGGAAAATGGCATGGAAAATGATGAAGTAAGGTGAAATGGTTATGTAGAAAAAAATTCGATGCTAGTACACCAAATGACCAAATTTTTTTCTATAAGGAATTGTGAGGGTTCTAATGCTGAATTTGGCTTTATTTAAATGTATGTGGTAAATTAAGGTATTAGAGGAGAAATGAATTAATTTGGAGGTGATTTGGACACAATCGTCGATTAATCGGGTGATCGGTCGAATTTAATCGATACCGTGATTAAGCGGTAATCGGACATATTTTTGCATTTACATATCAAGCATTAGTAGTTTAAATTAATTTATATCAATTTAGGGACAATATAGTAAATTCCTCGACTTTGTTATTTGTCAAGGTGGTGAGACGTCCGGAAAAGGCAAAGGAATTGCGCCTGAGGACTATTAGTCAGAGTTCACCCGGAATCCGAATTTTCGACACTTGTGAGTGGACTGCCTATCAAAATTGTTTTGGGAATATGACTGTTTTGAACAAAGTGTTTGAATGATTTTATGCAATTTTTCATGAAAATGAATGCCTTGGGAACAAGCTTTTGAGAAAAGGTTTATGTTATGAAATGTGGTTATTATGGATTTCTATGTGGCTGCATTATGTTGATATACATATATGCTTGAATATAATGTTGTGTAATTATGTTGACTCAACTATGTGCGAGTAGGGAGTGCGCATAAGCCGAGGATTACCCGGTTATGTACGAGTAGGGAGTGCGCATAACCCGATGATGACCCGGTTATGTGCGAGTAGGGAGTGCGCATAACCCGGTGATGACCCAGCCATGTGCGAGTAGGGAGTGCGCATGAGCTGGTGATGATGATGATGAGCTGGTGACGATGATGATGGGTTGGTGGGATGATGATGATGGGTATATATATATATATATACATATGTAAATGTGTGTGTTATAGCAAATTGATGGACAATGATTTATGGTTGTAATGTACGTGAAATTTGACACATTATACTTTGAGAATTTTCATGAATTTTATGTTGATTTTATTAGTTTAGCAGGATGGCTTTTTGTTGAGTGAGAAAAAAATGTTTCTCTTGTTGCTCTGTTTTCATTGCAGCGAAATTCATGCTCGCTGTAGCGAGAAACTCTCGGGTTTGGAGGGGTTTTAAATAGGAATGAACTAAATTGTATTGTTTTGAAACAAGTGCATCATGATTTCAATAAACATTCCTTATAGTATGCTTGTTCCTTTCCTTGTTCACTCACTGAGTATTGTACTCATATTTTATAAAAAATTCATGTTTTCAGATCAGGTGACTGTTGGACCCTAGATCGAGGAGTCCTCGTAGTTCATCTCCTGAGTATGTGTCTGGCATTCAATAGTAATCCTTTTTATTGTAAATGTCTCCGCTGGAAGTCATGGGTCCTTTTGTATTATGAATACAATCTAACAATGTGAATATGTGTATGCAATGTAAATTGCTAAATACATGACTGGTATAGTGCATGTATATTATTATCTATAATGCCATTGTGTTTTGGCTATGTTCACACTCGAAAAAAAAGTGTGTGTGTATGCATGATATGATAAATTTGTTAAGCAAAGGTAAATGGATAAGCTTGCTTGGGCTTAGTGAGCTATGCTCATTAAGCTCATGCGCCGGTCATGGCCCGAGAAATTGGGTTGTGATAGTTACCTTGCCATGTAATTTCGTAATCATGATGGCACTTTTCGAAGCAATCCCGCGAACACCACAAGGAGCAAAAACCCTAGCCAATCAAGTGTTTGGACTTCAATGGTAGTACACACGATTGCACTTGAACCTTCAACAAAGGAAGGAGTTTTTAACTATACTTTGTGCTAGCAAAGAGGACAACAATTGTCCTTTTTTTTTTTCACAATCTTAGCCGAACCTTTCTCGAAAATTGTTTCATAAGCAATTTTCTCTTTCACATAAAGGGAGTGGTCGCAAAAAAAGAAAACGTTTCTCTTTTTCTGACAAAACTTATGTTTTCTTCAATTGTGAAAAACTCTCATATGAAAAATAGTTAAAAGGTGACTTATATAGTTAGGTTAAAATAACTTCAATTTTGCAATTAAGCTCTCAATATTATAACACATTATAATATTGGGCTTATTACTTAATTAAACTCTTTTAATTAAGTCCTTGGAAATTAAAATCAAAATTAATTTCCTTTATATTTTGCAATCAAGGCCTTATAGTTATAACTATTTATAATTATGCCAAAAACTTAATTAAACTCTTTTAATTAAGTTTATAAAAGTTAATTACCTAGCATGTGATTTAAGTCTAACTTAAATCGTCACTCTCCCAATTTAATTCAAATGCAATCATTGTGTGTAAGCCATTAGGTTCCCAACATGTTGGCAATGAAATTGATTAATTTGTTAATTGATTAATATAAAATATAAAATTCAATCAATTAGTTTATAATCAATTCCATAGACCAAGATTGACATCTAGCAATGCATCATGGCCACCCAATTGTTGGGAGAGTCAAAGGGTTCTTTGACAACCTTTCAATGTACAGTCTATCAGTGTAATTTATTCCTTCATCATATATTCTGGAGATGATAAGAGCTTGGTACAGTGTCTACTCTTATTGACCTCCATATTTGTTCCTGCAATTATAGCATTAGCTTTATAGAGAGTTATGAAACTTTTTCATAATCTCCATGTTACCTTGGCCAAGGACTTCAATAAGCTAATGTTAACCAAGAACTAATAGGATATGTCTTCTAAAACACTTGAGGTGATGATTCCTATCTTAACCACTCATTTGCCTTCACATGCTTCATACTATACCCAAAAGCATCCTGTTTTGACATCCTTGGTTAGGCACCCATAGGGATGAAATCAAAGCATAGCACTCTACACATAAGACAACTTGGTGTCTCAAGTTTAGGGAGTATTTACACAACTGACACATGAGAAGTGTTGCATAGACACTAGAGTGTATTACCAAATGCACTTCTCATGGCGGGTCATGTTCAGTGAACTTGCTCTCCTCGACAAACACCTATATTCTAGTTTCAAATATCTCTATACTTCAATCTATGAGATCGATTGCTTACTTTCAAAGTAAGGAACATAGAATATACCAGTCTCTACGCATCATTGATGTCCAGTCTCAATGACACATTGACTAGGAACATTTTGAGATTATACTTTGATGCATAGGAATCTCATAACTGCAACCCATTACAGTTTCCTTGCAAGGCATATTAATCTCATGGACTTCATCTAATTAGACTTATAACTCATTATAATTAATGTCTTATTGATGAAGGAAAACCTCTAATCATTCAACATGAATGATACTGTTGCATGATTGGAATCAAGTCTCAACCAATCCCAATTGGTCGTAGGGCTCATCTTAACACTTTACGTTTTATATTTAGTTGAAATGAAATTATCTTGAATATATAGTCTTTAAACAATCTTGATTATATAAGAAGAAATTATTAATCTTATATATCATATTTAATTATTTATATTTTACACATTATAGTTTGTTATTTAATTTTATATTTCTATTATCAATCTTTTGATTTTTGATTAAACTTAACAGATTAGTTTTTAAAATTTTTAATCCTCATTCTTCTATGTTTGGCCCCCCAACAAAAATTGGCTAGCTCAGCCCCTGCGAATGGTCTTTGTCAATTGTGAGCCATCAAAAAAGGAAAAAAGCAAAGAGGAAGATTTAGTTTCTACTAGTAGTTCTCTAGTATTCAATAACTAGAAATGACTACCTTAACGAATCAAACAAGTACACTAATTTAATTATATGACTCTTGGTGTATTAATCTTCACACATGAATCTAGAGATTAAAAACTTACATTTGGTATTAGAGCCTCTAGTGTGAAATTAGGACCCAAACAAATTAAGGCTTTTGTTCCTCACATGAATAGATCATTTTGGTATAAATTTATTCTTTTAACTCATACCATAAAAACAAGAATTGGATAAATATGTTTTGGGTTTGAACATAGAACCAAAAAAATCTAGTTCTTGATGATTGACCTCGGTTTTGTAGTTTTTGGAATGTTTTGATGAATGGGTTTTGTAAAATTAAGGTCTAATTAAGTTTTGGTAATTTTGATTGCATTAAAACAGGCTTAAAACCATGAAAATTGAGAGAAAGTTCAAAACAGACTTGAATGGGTTGGATCTTATTCCGGTCGGATTGGGTCAACTCAACAGAAGGTAGGAAAAGACTTAGATCTATCATTGTATAAAGCCCATGTGCATAGGGTGGCATGTACAACACGTGTGGGGGCTAGGAAAGTTCGATTTTGGCCTCGTTTTTTTGGTAGTCATAGAATTTAATTTTTGATTTTTTGGATAATTTTCCAAAATTTTATATGACTTTAAAATAATAATTATTTAATATTTATGCATTTTTATGCATGTTTATATTTTTTCTTTAATTTATATTCATGCATTCTGTGAATTTATTTTATTATAAAATATTTTGGCATACTGAGATTTTATTAACAGTATGTACTCTTTTTATATTAGCCTCCAAACTTGTGTACCCTTGGGTTGTAATTATGTGCATAATTTTAAAAAATTATTGAAGTTCAAAATACTAAGTTGTAATGCAACATATACTATTTGGGACCAAATGAGATACACCCAAGCTTAGTATCTCAACCAGAATGATCCATTGCATACATTGGGTTGAGTATAAAAATTAAGGATTTTGGGCAAATTGTAAATTCTCAGTTCAAGAAAATTTTAGTTAATTGATGTAAGTGCTTGGCCGCCAAAGTGGCTCATTTATTGAGATTGATAGATCATTTTCTTGAGCAAAATGTACGGGATGGTCTTTGAATTGCTTTATACAATCGCCTGTGCAAAGAGAGTTATTGTGTAAGGCAATTTAGAGTGGGACATAGAGCATCATGATTGAAAGTATACCAGTCTAGAAGGTTTATCTGCCCAAAGCGGATAGGCTTTATAAAAATTAGGATATTCTCATATTAACTTTATGTGGAGAATGCTTATCAAAATGTCATATTCTCCGCCCAAAGGGAAGTTTGTGATGATGCACTTGGACTCTTCGATAATTTTTTTATCACATCATGGATTGTGGCTAATTATTTTGCCCATTGATTAGTAGTTGCATTTCTTGTCTTGAATAGTGACCTTTACTATGAACAACAATCAAGCTACTATTGAGATTCTTAATGGATCTAACTATAAAAGATGGAATGATGATTTGTTTTTTGCCTTTGTCATGAGTGAAATAGACATAGCCTTACGTGTTGATATTCTTATTACCCTTACTGATGATAGCACCATTGAATAGAAAGAGTTATTTGCTAAATGGGATAGAATGAGTCGCATGTGTCTACATGCCATTAAAAGAAATGTCTCTAAGCATTTTTTTAGTGGGTTGCAAACAATTGAAATTGCTAAGAAATTTTATGAAGCTGTAGGTGAAAGATACCAAAAATATAGTAAGTTTGAGATTGGGAATCTTATGAGTAAGCTTACGAGTATCAAGCATGATAGTGTTAAAGGGGTTAGGATTTTATTATGAAAGTGGTCCACATCTAAACCAAATTGGCTTCCCATGAGATCACATTTCCTAACATATTCATTATCCATCATGCCTTTAATTCCTTACTTATCGATTTTACCCAAATCAAAACTATCTATAACGTTGTGAATGAGGTTTGGAGTGTCAATGACTTTATCTCTAATTGTGTCTTTGTGACTTTATCTCAAGAAAGTAAAGAGAGAGTGCTTTGCTTACCACCAATTATAAACCTTACTATCGAAAGAATTTTAAGAAACCTAGGCAGTTTGTGTCGGATGCTACAAAGCAGGTTTAGGACAATAAAGGGCAAGGTAATGGTTAGACTAAAAGGGTGGGAGATTCTAAAATTGTCATAAAGAATGATGTTAGGTGATTTTCCTGCAAGAAGAAAGGTTAAATTAAAAATGAGTGCCCTAAATATAAGTATTGATTATAGTAAAAGAATAAACACGAAGGTAAGTCACTAAACCTAATTTGTTTTGAATCATATTTTGTTAATGCCCCACCAAATTCATGGTGGCTTGATAATGGTGCAACTGTTCATGTTGTTGTTACTTTATAGGGGTTCAAAAGAAAACAAAAGCCAAGTGAAAAAAAGAGGCCAAGCTTAGAAATGGAAACAATGCCAAAGTAGATGTTAGTCATATAGGAACCATAGGTTTAAATTTAGAATCTGGTTTTGAACTTGTTTTGAAAAATGTTTTTCATGTACCGACATTTAAACTAAATTTGATTTCAGTTTCTATTATGGATAAACTTAGTTATTATTTTCGCATTGGTAATGAAAAAGTTGCTTGCTTTTAAATTCTAAAGTCATTGGAGAGTTTAAGCTAGTTGATAGTTTGTATAGGTTATGCTTAGTCCCTAATAATGAATATAGTTGCGTGAATGTTGAAAACATTATGTTTAAAAGATCTTTTATTAAAGAAAACTCTTTTTAATTATGGCATAAAAGATTAGGTCACATTTCTAATGAGAGAGTTGAAAGATTAATAAAAGTTAGCATTTTACCTTATCTTGATTTTGAAAAGTTAAACACATGTGTAGATTGCATAAGAGGTAAAATGACTAAGACCTAGAAAAAAGGGGTAACTCGTAATTAGGATCTTTCGAAAATTGTGCACACTGATAACAATAGACCTTTTACACCCACCTTGCGTGGTAACAAGTACTTTGTTACCTTCATTTATGACTTTTCTCATTTCGGTTATCTTTACTTGATTGCTAAAAATCTGATGGTTATGAAAAATTTAGAAATTTCAAAATTGAGGTAGAGAAACAATTAGAGAAAGTTATCAAAATTGTTAAGTCTGGCCGTGGAGGTAAGTATTATGGCAAACATGGTATAATTAGATAGCACATGGGACCATTTGCCAAACACTTAAGAAAGTGTTGAATTGTTGCCCAATATACCATACCTAATAGTTCTAAACAAAATGGTCTGTCTAAAAGGCGAAATCGCACCCTTAAGAAAATGATGAAGAGAACTAACCTTCCAAACTCTTTTTTAGGTGAAGCCATTCAAACTGCATTGTACGTTCTTAATGAAGTGCCCAATAAATCTATTCTTAAAACACACTTTGAGTTATGGACTAGTAGGAAACCTAATTTGAACCACTTTTGTGTTTAGGGATGTCTTGTGGAAGTTAAAATTTGTAATCATTCTAAAAGAAAGATTGAACCCAAAACTACTTGTTGTTATTTCATAGGTTATCTAGATCATTCTAAAAGACATAGATTCTTTTGTCGTATATGTGGAACTAAAGTTGTAGAATCACAAGTAGCAAAATTTTTGGAGTTAGATGTTAGTGATGGGGCTATGACTAACGTTGTTGATATTAGTAAGCCTATCAGACATGTAATCATTCTTTTGCCAACTTCACAAGGTAATGTAGTATTGAGATAGAAGATACTGAGAAATATGATACAAACCTTCTTCCCCAAAATCTTGTTCTTGCTTCCATTGATGTTCATCCTGTTCAGGAAAATGAGGTTAAGCTGCCTTTGAAGAGAACTTCAAGGCAAAGGAAGTCAGCCATTTTTAATAATTATGTAGTTCTTCTTAGAAAGAGTGATTAAGATATTAATCATGTGGTGGACGTTGTGACTTTCCATGATGCTATTAATTGTCCTCGATCTTCTATGTGGATGGATGCAATGACAGATAAGATGAGTTTTATAGCTCAGAATGGTGTTTAGGAGTTAGTTGAACTCCTAGAGTGATGTAGACCAATTAGTTACAAATGGGTGTATAAGACCAAAAAGGAATCTAAGGAAAAACTTGAGAGGTTTAAGGCCAAGTTGGTGGCAAAAAGATATACTTAGAAGGGGGTAGATTATAATGAGACTTGTTCACCAGTGTCTTCTAAGGATTCTTTTAGGATCATCATGGTTTTGGTAGCACATTTTGACTTAGAATTTCATCAAATGGATATGAAGACAGTCTTTTTGAATGGTAACCTTGAAGAGGAGGTTTATGGTACAACTTGAGGGATTTTAGGAATCAGGAAGTGAAAGCTTGGTGTAAGACTTTGGAAGTCCATTTATGATCTGAAGCAAGCTTCCAAACACTGGTATTTGAAGTTTGATGAGGTAGTTGCTTCCATGGGTTTTTAGGAGAACAAGGTTGATCAACGTATACACCTTAAGATCAGTGGGAGTAAGTTCATTTTTCTTGTGCTAAATGTGGGTGATATTTTACTAGCTAGTAATGATGTTGAATTGTTGCATGAAACTAAGCAGTTACTGTCCAGGACTTTTGACATGAAAGATCTTGGTGATGCCTCATTTATACTCGGGATTGAAATACATAGAGATAAATCCCGAAATTTATTGAGGCTTTCCTAGAAGGCATACATTGATCATGTGTTTAGCAAATTCAACATGCAGAACTACAAGGTTGGGGATGCAGTTGTTGTGAAAGGTGATAGACTTAAGCTTAATCAATGTCCAAAAAATGATTTGGAAAGAGAATCCATAAAAGACATACCTTATTCTAATCCAATTGGGAGCCTAATGTATGCACAAGTTTGCACTAGGCCAAACATAGCTTTTGCAGTGGGAGTTCTTGGCAAATATCTTTTTAACCTTAGTTTGGATCATTGGGTTACTATTAAGAAAGTGATGAGATACTTGCAAAAGACTAAGAATTATATGTTGGCGTATAGAAAGGTGGGTAATTTTAAGATTGTTGGGTATACCAATTTTGACTTTGCTAATTGTCAAAAAGACATGAATCTACCTTAGGGTATATTTTTGTGTTGGCTAGGGGAGCTGTTTCTTGGAAAAGTGTTAAAAAGACACTTTTAGCTTCCTCTATTATGCAAGCTAAGTTTGTTGTTTGTTATGGGGTTGCTACGCAAGTTATTTGGCTTAGAAATCTCATTTTTAGGCTTTGTGTTGTTATTGCATATCTAAAACTCTTAAGATTTATTGTGATAATATGTTTGTCGTGTTGTTCACTAAGAACAACAAAACCACTGGTGGGTCTAAGCATTTTGAGATAAAGTATCTAAAGGTTAGGGATTTTGTTAAAAATGGTGACATTTATGTTGAGTATATTAACATTGATGACATGTTGGATGATCTTTTAACTAAGGGGTTAAGACCTATAGTGTTTAGTAGACATCTTAAAAGCATAGGCATCTTAGGGTCCTCTAATGGGTTTGGTCGGTGGGAGTATGTTATTTATGTTTTTTAAAACTATCAAATCATGGTTTATATTTATTTATATAAAGACCCTTTCTATGTCTTTAGACATCGATGAGATGTTTGATTTTAGATTTATTGATGATAATCATTGATTAATAATCCATGTTTTTATTTGATATTATTTGTACATGTGCATTTGGTTATTAAATTTTCTATATTGCATATATGTTTTGTGAAATTTGAGATTGGTGTCTATCTCGAGAATGATTTTAGTGGTATGTCTCATTGATGACACCAATAAGGAACCTCGATGATAAGTGGGAGACATACAAGCATGTTATTAAATGCCATATAGATTTCTCATCAGATTTAGAGAAATCAGCAAGAGGACTAGCAATGAAAATAGCACATTAAGAACACATTTGGGTGCTATTTTCTTGCTACAAAGCCACACTAAGATCCATTGTTGATACGATCACAGATACTTGTAACTATGGATTGGTGCTATGTCAATAAGGGGTATAATGTTGTCATAATTCAATATTAGATGTTTCTATTGGATAAGATCATTAAGACATTGTCTCTAAGGACTAATGTTTTTTTTTTTTAAATTGTGGCCACATCAAAATTAAGTAAATCAGTTTGGAGTTTTGTTTTTTAAAGTGTTTTCTCAAACTCAAAATAAACTCCAATTAATATTGCCCAAGTGGGAAAATTTTAGAATTTTCTATTATGTGGGCTACTATTAATTGGAAATTTCGATTTAATAAAATAGACTGATAATTTAGTTCTATTGTGAGACAAAGCATGAGAACCCAATAAATATTATAGTGATCTGTTGATGATGAACTTTGCTCATTTTATTAGGTCAATGTGGTTTGGCAGTTGTGTTGGCCATAACATAATAAGCCTTTAATGGGGAGGCTTCTAAGGTTTATTATTTATATAATTGGCTAGGTCCACTCTTCACTTCTAATGAATGGTCTTTGCCCATTATGAGCTACCGAAAAAGGAGAAGAACGAAAAGGAAGATCTAGCCTCTACGAGTAGTTCCCTAATATTCTGTAACTAGAAATAACCACCTTAACGAATCAAACAAATACTCATACATGGATCTAGTGGAGAGGCTTTTAGGGTTTATTATTTATATAATTGGCCAGGTTCACACTTTACTTCTAACGAATGGTCTTTGCCCACCGTGAGCAACCAAAAAAAGAGAAGAACGAAAAGGAAGATCTAGCTTTTACCAATAGTTCTCTGGTAGTTTGTAACTAGAAATGGTCACCCTAACAAATTAAATAGGTACTCACACATTGATCTAGGAATTAAAAACTTACATGAACATTCCTTTTCATGTCCTTTTTATTTTCTTTACTTTCCAAGTACCATCCATAAGAAGGAGACCAAAGTCAAAAGAGCGATGAAAAAAAAAAACAAAGATATAGTATTAGTAAATACTGTTATATGAGAACCTAGATGATATCAAAATATATGAAGGAAAATGGAGGCTTTTGGATTCGAAATATTCGAAGTTTAAGCCATGATTAGATGATATCCAAATAAATCATTATGTAATATAGATCCATACTAATGGCACTATTAAAACATTAAAATATTAATTATGTAAGAAAAATTAAAAATATTAGTTAAATTCAAGATAAGTAGTAAACATCTTGTATATTTTTTCAATATAAAAAATTAAAATTCAACCAAACTTGTACATGATGCTATTGAAATCGAGTACAAAAACTTCTTAAATTCTCTCCTCCATTTTGAGATAAATAAAGGTGGCAATTGACGAGCTCAAAAGGATTCAAGTCAGGGTATATTCAAATTTAAATTGTTTTGAATTCTGATTGTCTTGGTTTTGATTATTTTAAATTTGAATCGTTTTGGGTTTAAATTATTTCAAGTTCCGATCATTTTGAGTTTAAATTATTTCATATTTGATTAGTCTCAAGTGTTGTTGGATTTGGATAATTTTGAGAATTATATAAGTTATAATTTTTTTTTGTAAATTCGAATGTAGTAAACAATTTTACTCTTTTTTTTAATTGATGTCAAGTCAATATCATTAATTAAATAATAAATTTAAGATAAAAATTAATAAATTAATAAATATTTGTATAAATATACATGGTACTATAACTTTATATATACACTCACTATGGCAGTTTTGTGTCCTTTTTATTTTTTATCTTGCTAGTCATTATGAACTTTTTTATAGTATTTCAAATTATCAAGAATTCTTTACTATATTCAATTTTTACGTTGGTTGGACATAAATTATAAACATTAACATTACATATAGTCATATATACAAACGTTTTATTGGAGTGTTGAATAGTGGACATTATTTAAAAAGAGTACCAATTAATACTAATTTAATAAGAACAATATTTTAATAGTATAACACTTGCTAGTTCGCCTTGCAACCATTTTGGGATTTGGTAATACTAATTGGTATAATATTGTTCTAGATTTGACCATTTTGGCATTTTGAATTAATGAAGAATAAAGTGTCTTGACTTGAAGAATAATTTAATAAATCCAATTGATCAATTAATTTGCATAACATTAATTAAAGTTTGTAAAAATAGAAATTCAATAATCATGATATATAAGATTAATTAATATAATGTTGATTTGTTTAACATTTGACCATTTGGGCAATAATGATTAATTAATCTATTATTTTTCCTTACAATGACTCACTAAGTCTAAGTATGTAAGTAATCAATTAATTAGTTTTACTACTAACTTTATGAATTATTATTGATAAATTAGAATTATAATATTTAAAAGGTAAAACTAATCGACGTGATGTTGATATGATTTTGACTTATAATTATTTGGGCAGTAATGATGAAGCACAAAGATTTCTTGGTTGATTAAAATTTTTACACTTAAGTACATGAGTAATAATTTTATTTCATACATAAAAACTAGGTATTTGAATTTTTAAAAAAAAAATTAAATAAGTCTAATCACTAAATACAATTAATCTTAATACCCATGAAATTTAAAAATTCCTTGTATTTAAAATTAAAAGTAATTGCATTGATATTATCTCTTATTATTATACTCTTAAATTATACTTTCATTTATACGTAATAGTGTTCACAATTTGATTTTAGTTTATTAATACATAATAATAAATGAATCAAACATGATATTAAATGAATAAAATTTGGACTTTTCTTAACATGTTTCCATCTATAAAAATTAAAATTTAAAAAGTAAGAAAAAAACATCCTAGAGTTGAGTTCGGATTTTTTCGGACAGTCTTTTGAGTTTTAGTTAAACAAGATGATATTATAATATATAATATGCCATCCCGACCAAAGAAAGAAAAAAAAAGAAAAAGTCAGGACAAGATTAAGAAAGAAAGAAAAGAAAGTAGAGAGAGAGACAAAAGGAGAAAAAAAAAAAAAGGTGTAGTTAGTAGTAAAATAAAATTATAAAAAGGAAGTTTACGCGTAAAGGAGGACGCCGAAAGACGCGGCCTTGACGTTCAAAGCCGAGAAATAAGCAGCTGAAAGCCACTACACTCGTCGCTAGTGGTAGCGGCTTCTAATGCAGAGTCAAAACTCATAAATGAAAGGTCTAAACCGTGGTTAAATGTTGCTTAGCTTGGCTAAATCTCCGTACGAGAAAGCTGACGCGTGTCTCCTGTCATTACGACGCGGTTTCTTCCCCCCTACCCCGCACCGCCCTATTTAAGCTCTCTTGTCTATCTCCTCTGTCTCCCCCATTTCCCCCCTCTCTGCTTTTGTTTCGTTTTCCTCTTCTTCGGCTCTTGTGCCTAATCGCTACTCTCTTTGTGGTTTCTGCGAACAGAAGAAGATTTCGCAACTATACCGAATAGAATGATTCTTTTCTTTTAGAGAGCTTTTCCTTTTGTTTCTTACGTTTTTCTTTTTGTTTCGATAGAAAAGATATAGCTTTTTTTCTTTTGTGGAAAACAGAGAGAATAGCAGTACCAGATGGCATCATCGGAAAACCTGGCGAGCATCGAACCGTGGACGTTTCGTCCCCGCTTTGCTGATTCCTGGATCTCCGAAGCCTTTGCTCGCGATACCGAAACTCTGACGAGAGCGCTCGAAAAGTCCATCTCTAATTCCTTCACCAACCCAGATTCCCTGTCCCCACTGCTCAACCTCATCAACCCTAACACCCCGCCTACGCCCACGCCCACATCCACATCCACGCCCGCGCCCACGCCCACGCCCACGCCCACGCCCAGTGCTTCAAACGTTTCAGGCTCTGACCCTGAAACCGCACCCAAACGTAAGCGGACCACCATCCTCCCTCCCACTGCCACTGGGAAAGTCTCCAAACGCAAGCCCCGCGCCTGTAAGCGCTCTCAGACTACCTTTATAACAGCGGATCCGGCCAATTTCAGGCAGATGGTGCAACAGGTGACCGGAGTCAGGTTTGGTAACGCACAGATGTCTCTGAGTCCGATCCTGAAGCCAGAGCCGCAGAGACCCGGTAGCCGGTTGCCCAACGGGGCGGGGCCGGGATGCTTGCCTACGCTGGACACCTCGGCGTTCTTATTGGATCATCAGCAGCAATCTTCTGGGGTAGTTGTTGGGTCCAGTTTACTTCCGTTTCAGTCTTCTGTAGTGGCTGAGGGTGTAGCTTCCGCTGGGGCTACCTTAGATTGTGACACTTTTTCTAGCTTTCCCACTCTAGAATCCTGGAAAGTGTAGTTTTTTGTTATTTATTTCAATTATCAGTTGTATCCCTTTTTTGGCTAGTACTTTTCTAGCGCAGGGTATGGGTGGAGCTGTTGATAGTTTGGGACCTTGGTTACTTGTATTTTTTTTCTCTCACTCTCTCTAATATGGTATAGTTTTCTTTTTTTTTTCCCCTAATTTTGTCCCCATGGTGTTCTGTTTTCAATGGTTCATGAATGATATGAATGGGCTAATTTAGTTTACGAGTAATGATGTTCAAGAAGTTCAACTATCTTTGGGGATGTTAGAAGATACTACTTTAACAAAGCGGGACAGCGTCCCTGCCCCATGTCGGTGTTTCTCAATATTAATCTACGGGGATTTATCCTTATTCTTCCGCCGTAACGAAAGAAGTAGGTCGTTGTTGAATTGTAAGTGCCAAGTGATTCATTCCCTTTTCCTTTTTCTTTCTTCAAATTATCCTTTCCCGTTCGTAAGCTGAAAAGAAAAAAGGAAGGAAATGAGCAATGGGCACTCCTTATCCTTGATCCCTAGTCCTGTATTGCCCTATCATTGAGCAACAATTTTATGCTATTAATGCTATATTAACATCACATTCTGCTGAGGAGGACTAGGGCAGTTTTTTGAACAGAAAATACATTTATCTATTATTTTATTATTTTTTTAAAGAAAAATACTCGGATGCAATAGTCAATAGGAGTCGGGTTGTATCATTAAAATAGATGAAGCACTTCAATTAGGTATCAAAATCATCTCAAGATTGACGCATTGAAAGACTCCAAAAGTTTCGGTTGATAGCTGGTCTTTGATTTTTCATACTTGATAGCGAGACTTCTCAGTTCTCAAGGTCTTCTAGGTAATCAGCTTAATTCGGTCCAAAACTTGCCACATTGCCCATCGGTGGCAATACGTGAATCAAATATAAATACATTCTCATAATATTCCACACATAAACCACAGTATATAATAACACAAAAGAAGAGTACACGTATAAACCTCGCGAGGGTCCTTAATTATGCAATAATGTAACAGGCTCATATCATTTATCCAATTTTGAAAGGCTATAATACCAATCTTTCTCAACTTTTTCTTTTCTCTAGACCCAAAGTTAATTATCTTGTGTGATAACTTTTTTTTGTTATAATTAAAAACTGCTCAAATACTTCGAAAATTTGATTTTATGAAATCTCTGCTATTTATAAAAAGTATTCTTTATTTCTAAAAGGATTATAAAAGTCGATTGAAATAAAATTCATTGAATCTCATATGCTTTACAAAAAATATTATAAAGAGTTATAATTATGAGAACCTTGAGTGACTTGAGTAACAAAATGGGAGGCTAGCCATATCCCAAGAGAAGCAAATAGTGTGGCGGATCAGTTGGCAAAGGATGGTGTGGGACGACAGCAGGATTTGGTAAACTTCATGAGTCCTTCTTGAGGTAATGGGTGTCTGTCTTAATCTGTTGTGTGTGCGGAAGAGTTGTAAATACTGTGATAAATTGGTTCGGATGACTTATTGATGTCTTGGGGGGCTATCTTTCGCTTTGGCCCTTATGGTGTACAGATGTGATTCTTTGCCCTTTCGTTATTGTATGTGGGCATGTGTATTTTTTTAGCACACTTTCTTTGTAATACATATTGAAGGTTGTGCTCAGGGCCGGTCTTTGGGTAAAGTCACCCAAGTAAGGGCTTTAGGTCCTCAATTTGAGGAGACTTTATAATTTTATAATATAATTTATTATATTAAAAATATATAAAATTTAAAAAATTATATAAAAATAAAAAATAATTAATAAAATTTTCTGTTTTCTCATTTCTTTAATTATGTATCTAATAAATCTTAATTTTCTATCGCTTTCTAATTTCTAAGATACTATATTATTTCGAATCAACTAACAATCATATGTATTTAATCATCTCCAATAACTATTTTTTTCTTACTTATTTTTCCTATTTCCAATCAACATATTTAATGATTTCTAACAACTATTTTTTCTCCTATATATAAAACCAATTATTTCTTTTTCAATCTATAACATCTACTTTTAAATTCTTCTTTTCTCATTTGCTCTTTCTTCCTTCTTTCTTTAACTTCAATTTTCTCCCAAAAAATACACAAAAAGTCTGTTATGTTATTATCTTTATAAAGCCGTGAACCTCATTTGTGATTTACAATAAGCATTCAACAATTAGGTTCTATTGTTTTAATATTTACAAACTTTTTTACTTTAATTTTTAATTTATATTATATTATTATATTACATTTATTTTATGTGATAATTGATTTATTTGAATTAAAAATTTTGATTGTTGATTTTGTATTAGCCATTTAAAAAATATAAAAATTTTGCATCTCAAAAAACTAAAAGAATAAAAATTTAATAATTCTTTTAATTTCAATAAAAGAATGTCTCATTGAATATTTCGTTTTAGGCCTTTGAACTTATTGAGCCACCCCTGGTTGTGCTAGGTAGGGTTTTTGAGTACAAGGACTGAATAGGGTGATTTTGAAATGATATACCAAAGCTGTAATACCCCTGATTTCATTATGAATTATGTATAATGTTGCCTAAGCTATTTGATGAGTTAAATAGAAATTTGATGTATGAACATGTGAAATTAAGGCATGTCTATCTTATGGGACTATGATTTTGAAATTTGAACTTGTTTGTAGGTTTTGAATGGCACTACATGTGCATGAGGTTGTAAGTATGTGAATAGTGGAACTTGGGTACAAATATTAAAGTATCACTGATAAATTTATATGTTTGAGTTTGATGGAAGCCTTGGCTATATTATGAATATGTAACTTGAAATTGTGAGTTATATGGTTGATTTGAGGTGTGATTGAAGTAAGAAATGATTGGGAAGCTTGAGATTGGAGTTATGGGAGCTGAAAGTGTTAGAAGTTTAAGTTTAGGAGTAAATGTGTCGATAGATTCACTGATTTATCCATACATTCATGGCTGAATAAGGATACATGAAGAAAATAGGTAAACTACTTAGCACAAATTTTATCAGAGTTACTTGACCTTCCATAGACAATATTTGGGATTTCCATCTATCAAATGTCACCTCAAAACAATCCACCACCAGTTTTCAAATTTTCATTAAGGCTTGACCAACCTCCAATGGAAGACCCAAATATAAGGTTAGGAAAGTGCTAGTCTTGCACCAAATCTTTGCTACCCATTTTTCAAATAAATCAGCATTGACACCCAGTCCAAAATGGTTATTTTTCTGAAAATTATCTTCAATCTAGATACAATTTGAGAATATCTAAACACTGTCTTCAAGTTAAGCAAACAGTTTAAAGTTGGTTCATAGAAAAGTAAAGTATTATTAGCATATTGTAAATGTAATCATACCACTTTTTGCCAATAGGAATACCATTACATATATTCTCCCCTCCTTCTTTCACCATGAGACAACTAAAAGGTTCAACCACAATATTACACAAGAAAGGAGATAATGGGCACCCTTGCATTTTAAAAAGTTTAGTAGGTGATCCATTGGAGAGAATTGATACCAAGGCTGACAAGATACATTCCATAATCGAACTACACCATGTTTTCTCAAATATGATTCGATTCATCCTGAAATACAAAAAATCCCAACATACACCATCATATGACTTTTTAAAATCTATCTTCAATAGCTACCCACATTTCCCATTCATACGTAGCATATCAATCATTTCATTCGCAATTAAAAAGCAGTCCATGTAACACCCACAATTTTCAATGTAAACTAAGAATGATTTGTGAAATATATAGTCTTGAGGACCTTAATGATATGATATGCATGCCAAGTGTTTGAAAGTGTAAATATTGACACTTAGATGAGATTTTGATGAAGTATGTGATAAGTTCCATAGTTTGAAGTTTCGATCTAAGTTTGATGTTGTGTTTGTGGATTTATATGTGTATGGGTTTAAGTTAAATGAACAATTAGAGGTGTGATATTAACAAGGAATGATTTTTTGGTGTTAAACTTGAATTTTTGGAAGTTTTGGAAGCTTAGAACTGCCTACAGGGGTGAAAAGTATCGATACATACTCTAATGTATCGATACATTCTTAGCAAGATAAACAATAAAGGCCCCAAGAGGATTTTCAATTGATACATGCAAGAATGTATCAATAGATTTAGCCACAAATGAACATGTATCGATACATTGTCCAACTGTATCGATACATTTGAAGTAGAGAGCACTATGGGCATTCTGCTTGAAATGTATTGATACATTACCCAAATGTATCTATACATTTATTCGAAATTAAGGCAAATGTATCGATACATTACCCAAATGTATCGATACATCAGAGAGGAAAGGTAAAAAATTAAAAAGGGTGTTGGGCCATTTTGCCCTAACTCTTTCTCTTAGCTTTTTTTCTCCCTTTCTCTCTTTAGAAACTCCAAACCTTAAGGCCCTAAATGGATTTTTGAAGTGATTTAAAGCTATTTGGAGCTTAGGTAACCATTATGGAGGTAAGATTTAACGTTTTTACCGAATATTTTCCAATTTGATCAGTTAATAACTTCAAATTTAACTTTACTCTAGATTTGGTATTTTTCCCTATTTGGCTTGGATTGAAGAATTTGGAGCTAAGACTAGTGCAATCCAGCTTCTAAGGTATGGGTTTAGCTCATTAATGAAGGATTTGAGCTTGAATAGTTGGATGGCTAAGATTTAGTTAATTGTGTGAAAAATTGGCTTTTTTCAAAAGCTCGGAATAATTAATCTTTTGATATTCTGATGTATTTGAAGGGAGAAACGAAGTTAAATCAACTCATTGGCAAGCTAGATGACGATTGGAGGCTAAGGATTGAAGCTTGGCAAGGAGTGCCTCCTATTGTCACCGTGAGTGAGTTTACTTTAAAAAAAAAATGCATTTAATGCATGACTCATAAAAGATGCGCTACACTGGTACTAGATTTTGTACATAGGCCTAGATGAATAAACCTAGGCTAGAGAACAATATACGTGTATATGTATATATGTGATTGTGTTTTGTGATGTAAGCCACATGGGTGGCCTATGTTGTGTAAGTCTATATTAGGAGACCTGTAGACTATGTTGAATGCCTAGGAGTGGATTACCCTAGGTGATTGATATGTCGAGATGATTTGATTAAATGAGGCCTTGGAGACTTAACAACACCTAGAATCTAACTGAGCTTAAGATGATTGAAGCTCAATAAATGTGAATTAAGGTTTGATATAGAAAATGTGAATGATAAAGGCATGATGGCTTTATTTGTAGATTTGTGTTTCCGTCCGAGGGATAAATTTCAAACGTTGATATGATTTTTGGATGGGTGGAGTTTGATGCCTTGTGACTATGTCTGTGCCTTAGGGACAGTGGTAAGTAGGCGGTGGTTGATATCCCACCTGTAGTGTACAATGCCATCTGTTGGGAGATTACTCTGGATGATGATTGTGATGCCATTCGTTAAGATTACTCCAAGTGATGCTGACATCAAGAGTTTACTCTGATCGATGATTTGTTCTTTGTCCATTGCTTCGACAAACACGTGATCTATTTCTTCGTCAGCAACTTTGCCCTGAGTGTGATTTGATTCTCCTTTGATGGCCACCAAGCGTGATCTAATTATGTCCAGGGGAAGACCACTCGTTGATTTGATTTGCATAAGACATGAGATAGCTGTGGAAGGCTTAGATAATTGTGATGTAATTATGATGTGATACTCCAACGACTAAAGTGTGCTGTGGAGAATGATTCGAATGACTTGATCGGTTTCGAGGGTAAAACTATTGATATATGTGATGATCTTTAGAGAGATTAAGCATGTTGATATGCCCTTACATGGGAGATTATAGGGATAATGATATGCCCTACATTTGGAGATGTTTACTAGAACATCTAGATGCATGGATGGTGCATATATTTTATATGCGAGTTTAATATATGTATGGCTTTGTTATCTGCACCACTCAATGAGTATTGTAGTACTCACCCATAAATGTACCATGTGCAGATAAATAGACCACGAAGAAGAGTGGCAAAGGTTGTTTGTAGACAAACCGATTTTGGCATCCAGTAGGTCCTCCGTTTCTGTCATTCTACTGAGTTCGTCACGAACTTCCGCATATTATGTAGTCGCAACGTGCCATTTGAACCTATATGTAAAGGTTGTTATATACAAACCCAATTTGAATAGCCAATGTATGGCTTTTTGAATATTTATATGGATTGTACATCAGGGATAATGTATTTATATTTGAATTTGTTATAAATATTTGATTATAAATCCCTTGGCATATGTGTAATATGATTTTGAACTCTGATGCTTGCTTGGGTATAGTGGGCTTGCTTGTTGGGTTAGTAAGCTAGTCATGGCCCTCGAGTTTAGGTTGTAAAAGTCTAGGATTTGTCTACCCTTAACAAAAGCAAATTGATTCTCCCCAATTATTTGCCCATCAATTTCTTTGGTCTATTGGCCAACACCTTAGCAAGTACCTTATAAATGCTACCCATTAGGCTAATTGGACAGTATTCACCTATTGTAGTAGGATTTTTTACCTTCGAAATTAAGGTGATGAAAGTTTCATCAATCCCATGACAAAGGCTTCCACTATTGTAAAATTCAACAAAAAACCCTAGCACCTCATGCTTAACAATTCCCCATTGCAATTTTTAAAAAAAATGAAGTTATATCCATTCGAACCCGTCGTCTTGTTACCATCAAAATCATGCAGAATTTCCCATACCTTTGTCTCCATGAAAGGTTTTTCCAAAGCTTCAGCAAACTCCTTTTTCAATCTTCCCATTCCCCATTTCTTGTCAATAAGTTTCATTCTTGCTACCATACAACTGTGTAAAGTGTTTATTGACCTCTTTTTTTTTTTTAGATGGTTCCTTAATCAACTAACCAACCACCTTAAGACTAACAATTCTGTTGGATTGCCTTCTAGCTAAAGCCATGACATGGAAGTACTTTGTATTCCTGTCGACTTCATTAACCCATTTAACCTTTAACTTTTGTTTCCATTGTCTCTCCTCCGGTCAATACATTGACCATAATTCTATTATTTTTTATTTTTCACTTTTTCCAAAATCCCCTTTTACTTTATACCATTTGGCACCTAAATTGCGCAATTCACCTTCCAAGATCTCTATTTTGTGATGACTTTCACTAGGCATCTAAATTATGCAATTCACCTCGACTACCAATCTTGAATTAAAGGTATTAGATTTTTGAGTCCCCATCAGAAAGGAGGACTACGAGTGTTACCTACTTGCACCTCCCCTCATTTATCTTTAGTCAATTGTTTAAAACTACTCTCATCTAACCAATAATTGGAGACCTTAAAAGGTTTAGGTCCCTAATTAGTGTCTTTTCCTCCCAAGACCATTGGGTTATGATCAGATATTAGACATGCTAGGCATTTTTGCACAATATCAATGTAACAATTTAACCAATTAACATTTACAAGAAATCTATATAACCTACAGAAAGTAGCTTCCTCCTTTTTACTACACCATGTAAATTTTCTGCCAAATAGAGATAAGTCAACCAAAGCAACATCATTTATAAAGTCTGCAAAGGCCTTAGCAATCTTGTGACACCACACCTTCCAATTTTTTCTTCCTCATTCTTAACGGTATTAAAGTCACCCCCATGACCCACCAAATATCCCAAATCTGAATTTCTTGTAGAACAATCGACCAAAACTCACTCTCTTTTGCCTCATCATTAGGTGCCACAACTTTTAGATAAGCCATGTACCTTACCAATGACTGGAATAAAATTTCGATGTAAGAGTTGGTCTTCCATAACAAAGAAATCATCCCGCCATATAGTTAGTAGACCTGCAACACATCCCTCAGATTCAACACAAAACCCATTAATCTTCTTTTTGAACCAAAGTGATTCAAACACATAACAAAACTTGTTATTCAATTTAGTCTTTTGCAAAAACACATCATTTAGTTCATTTTTTTTAATTACATGTCTAATTGACTTCTACTTCTCACCTCTACACAAACCTCTAACATTCCATGTAACAACAATAATTAAAAAAAATTCCACTTTAAGGTAGAGCTCATACCCATTCATCTTGCATGATTATCTTTTTTCTCTCCCTCCTCTTCCTTTGGTTACCTCATTGTTTTAATTATGTCTTCCCTCGAGCCCATTAATTCCATTCTTACATTATTACTAACATTCAATACCACTTCGACCTTTAGTAGGTTGGCGTTAGAATTTGAGAAAGGTTCCTTTGTTGTGACACTTACATCAAAATACTACATATTGCTATAAAGGTAAACTGCTTCATTTCCTTTTGAATCCCAAATGATTAATATTAAACGTGCACAAAAGATTTGAAAAATTGCACAAATAGGTAGCATTGGGGAAGTGAAGCACAACTGTCAAAAAATAGCCAAAAATCAACCCTAGTGAGGCACATGTGCCCCATGTGCCTCCTTTGCATGCAGACCTTGTTTGGGTATGTATTTGGGTCTTCTTCAACCTCCAATTAGGCCAACTAAACCTAACTAGAACAAAATCAACCCGTTCGATTCTCTTACTATTACTTGTCTAAATTATTAGGGTTTTAAGTAATTTTACCAATTAAACCTATTCAAAACTCGATTAAAGCATTGTTTTATGAAGCCATACTTCAAACTCCATTAAAACAAAGTAAATTGAGATTAATCTATGAATTATTTCAAGTTTCATACCCATGAAAAAACTTAATTTGAACTTCTCATTAACGCTTGATTTTGTGCTTCAAATTCCATTTATTTTGGCCTTTATCACCATAAAATCGATGCCAAACATATTTTACTGTATTCCCCTATGTTTATTCAAATTAAAGCACATCAATTTGGGACATTTTAGACAAACTCAAGCCTAACTCGAAGACTTATACCCATGGGTATAAGTCCAAAAATTGGCAACACTTGATTTGAAGAAATCGATGGGTTTAATTAAGCTTTATGGCCTTAACAACAATCTTAATTCATCAAGAAATAGTAACCTCAAGGTAATTTTACAAAAACTACATAAAATTAAGTTGTTCTTGGCTTAAAATTGTTAAAACTTGAGACCCTTGGAAAAACCCAATTCCTCATTCACGATTTCAATCAATTAAACTAATTTGATTTAACAAATTCACCATATTATCGATAATTAATCATCAATCAAACATGCAGAATTTAATTGCACTATACTCAAGAGAATTATAAATTTTAATGGTGTAATTACACAAATTCAAAAACCTACATAAGACTTAACATGTAATCATGATTTATGTAATCAATATATAATTTTTTAAGGTTCTAAATCCTAACCGTGGTAACACTTATACCAATTGTTAAACTTTATATATAATTAATTTATGTTTAATCTAACCTTCACCACAATAGGAATTTAGAACACAAAAATTGTACCTAATTTTTTGTCCATGATTTGACGGTGAAAACAATACTAGCTAAATTAACTATTAGGCTTTAACACACTAATGATATGTTTGGTTCACATAATAGAATATAGAGGAATAGAATGACTGTAAAACCCGACCTTATAAATACATATCATGACATACATGCACTGAGTAGCATGTTATTACGCTAGGAAAGCCCCTAAGAATAGACAAAACCCGGTATTGTACCTAACGATACACTTGAGTTTATTTAACCTCGAACTAGTTCAAATAGGAATCGTAGGATGAAATTTAATATTTTACAGTCCAAGAATGACTAAAAATGATTGTTCGGAGTTCGAAGGTTCATTTGGAGAAAAATTGAAAATTTTGATGCTTAGGGGCAAAATCGTCATTTTGCCACCTAAGATAATAATTTGATTATGGAGTGAAATTTTTGATCAAGATTAACTATTTGGAGTATAATTTAATGATAGAAAGTGAAAATTTTCAATTCCGGCAATTTTCGAAACATAGGGGCAAAACGGTAATTTTGTCACCTCGGGGTAAAACCGTAATTTTCACCACCCAAAACTTGTCAAAATCATAAGATTTATTTATTTTTGGTATGAATAACTATGGTATTTTAAGTGGTGAAAAAATTGAAGTTTAAAGGATGAAATTTTAAAAACGGGCCAATGGAAAAGTGATACATGGCACTTTTTAATGATTTAATATTATTTTAAAGGAAAATCAGCCCATTTAAACCCCACATCAGGTGATGGTCTGCCATAAGGAGAAAATAAGAGAGAAAATAGAGCGAAAAGGAAGAAAAGAGAAAAACCAAAGGAAAACTAGAAAATTCAAAGGGGAATTCGCGTTTTTCGTTTGTTTACGCGTCTAACGGTAAGATTTTTCGACTTTAGCTTGATTTCTACCTTTCCTATGCCTTTGTTTCCATTTAGCATGCTTGAAGAGAGAGATCAAAAAGTGATACCAAGGGCTAGCCAAATTTTAAGGGGAAGGATTTTGAAATTTTTATGTTTTGATTCTTAGTTAAATTGGTAGTTTTAGTTAGTTAAATGTGTATAGAAATCAAATAGGGAAAGAAAGCATGCAATTCTCACAATACCCACCCTTGGCCAAATATTCAGTGATGTACAATGATGATGAACTGATTTTTATTCTAAGAGAAATGAAGAGAAAATGATGAAAAATGGTTAAATGTGATAGAAAAACAAAGTGGAAAATTAACCGAGTTAATGTCACATTTTTTACCAAATTTTCCAAGGAGGAAAGTGAGCTGATTTTGGTGATTTTAGACGGTTATTGGCTTATATTTAATGGTTAGAAATGTTGGAGAGAAAATGGGACAATTTAGAGCTAAAATGGAGCGCGTTAGCAATTTATTGGGTAAAGTGTCAAAAATAGGTTAATACCGCGTTTAAGCCGTTTTAGGCTATTGCATTTCATACCATGCATTAGTATAGGATTTAAGTCAATTATATAGTGATTTAGCATCAATGTGGTGAATTGTGTAATTTTTGCAATGTGTCTAGGAGGAGAGCCTTCTAGTAAAGGCAAGGAAGTCGTACCCGATGAATAGTGATCGGGGCACCTAGAAAGCATTTAATTTGTACAAACTGTGAGTAAACCTATTATTATTGTAAATTATCTAGAGTTTATTTTTAAATGCTCTTTATGTATTTTATGAAATGAAAATGAGATTAAAATGAGACTTTTGATGTTTTAGAAATAAATGTGACAAATAAATATATTGTGTTGATTATCTGAAATAAGAAACTTTTGATCATGAAATTGAGTAATTAGAGGTTGTCAATTGTCTTGAAAAATATATTTTTCTATGAATGGCTTATGATATATGAGTATATGTGGTTATATTTTATAATTGCATTGGGAATTTATGTAATCTGTCTTTTACTATGTAGGCTGGATAAATAAATAAAAGTCACGTTATACTGTCAAATTTTTATTAAAATTGGTGGGTTTAGTCACTGCAGTGACGGGTTTCCGTGGACTGCCTATTAGAGGGGTACGGTAAACCCGGTTGCACAATTACTCCGGTTGTAGAGGCGAGAAGGGTAACTCCCGGGGTAGTGTTAGAGCTCACTTCACGTCGAACCCCCACGTGAATGTGTAACTCGGCCAACGCCAAGGAACAGCTTGTTTTCAAAACTAACATGTGTTTAGCATGTAAATATCTTAACAACCTTGACGAACTCGGTTAGATGCCTCGGCCAAGGTATCCCCGAGGACTAGTTTTTGGCTTGAGCCTTATTTCTAATAAAAGTCATAAGCCTTAACAATTGTTTTGATAAATTACAAATATTTTATGGTTTAAGAAATAAATTGAAAACCTTATTAAATGATTTGTGATTTGTTGTTTAAACTTGCCTCCATTTTACTCGCCTTTAGATATTTATAATAATGTTTGTTTACTCGTTGGATTGTAAAATCTCACCCACCTCCTTTTCAAATATTTTAGGCCTGTGGTAGCTTGTAGATACCCGATTTTGCCGAGAATTCCAATTGACCCCTCTATCTCACAAACAGTAGATTACTATCACCAACACTTGGTGTATTTATGGGTTATTTGTCATTGTAATTATTATTGTACATTATAACTTTGTAAATTATTGTATGTATGAATTTATTTTACTTCTACGTTACAAAAGATTACTTACACGTGTTTCTATAAATATTATTTTATATAAAAATGCTATGTTTTAATCAATACTTTGAATAGTAATATTTGTCTATAAATCTTTTTTTAAAAAATAAAATAAAATAATTTTTGTCTTTTGATTTACTTGAGCCGAAAACAACTGGTAATTGTTTAAAACGGAATGTTTAATAACAATTGCTCACAGGAAAGGCAAGAAACTGATACGTAAGCCTTACGGGGTTTCGATTGGCATTTCGGGTAATGAGTGTCAATGGGGACGTCGCGGCGATTGTCATGGGCCCGAGGGAGGTTCCGGGTCGTGACAATGACTATTATCTTGGAAAAGAATAAGGTGAAAATAGCTATTATATAATTTGGTTCACGAAATAGAATAGGATAAAAATTGCTATTATGACTTATTCCAATATTTGGTTATTAAAAATAACTTTAGAATAACAAAGGAATAGATGATAAAAAGACAAAAATATCTTTTATTATAATATTTAATTTATAATTTAAAATATTTATTATTTTAATAATTTATTAAAAATAGTAATAAATTGTTATTTAAAATTTTAATATGATTATTTATTTTTATTTTAGAATATTATTAATCTATATTTTATTTAAATATTAATAATTTATAATTAAATATTAATATCATTATTTTATTTTATTCTTTATTTTTAAAATATTACAAATTTTAATTTTAATTTTAAATTTTAAATATTACCTTTTTATAATTTATATGAAAATTGTATTTTTAATTTTTAATTTTAAAATAATTAAGTTTTTTTATAAATTTATAATTAAAACTTAAACTTTTTTATTTTAAATTTATTTTAATTTTTTCTTTTTTATTTTCTTTCTTCTTGTCAATTAAACGCATATGAGCTATGTGGTCAAATCAAGCTAGCCAAATCCGGTTGTAGGAATCTAGTGAAGAAGCGTTGGATTCGGTGCTCTCGCGGCCAAATGCAATGGGGGACACTGAATCTAGTGCTTTCGCAACCCGATTTAGTCGGGGAATGCCAGATCAGTGCTTCCTACAACCAAATCCAACTATGAAGGTATTAAAACCACCCGCCACCATTGCCTACCACTGTCGTTGTCGCCACCCTCTACAATCCTCCATGGTAAATAAAATTTAGTAAGAGAAAGAGAGAGGGAGATGGGTAGAGAGAATGAAATTGTAAAAAGATGAATAAATTATTTTTATATAGTATGGTAATTTTTAAAATGGTATAATGATAAAAAAAGCGCTAAACCATTCAAAAAAAATTCAAATAAAGCCTTATTCTTTTATTACATTCAATCAAGCCCTTATACTTTTTGAATCAAATAAGCTTTTATGACTAATGATTGACTAATTATTATTAGTTAGTCAAAATACTATTTATTATTTTATATTCACATGGTATTGACATGACATTGATGTGAAGGGTAAAAAATACCAAATGATCATATCATCATGCAAAATTAGCATATTATATCATTATTAATTTTGATTTGTCAGCTGGACACATCATCATTAATGATGATATGTTAGCATGTCACGTTATTACCATGCGATATAGAATGACAAATGACATTTTAACTAAATCGATAATTAGTTATAAAGGCTTGTTTGGTTCAAAATAAAAATATAAAAACTTAATTACACACAATAAAAGTATAAGGACTTATTTGAATTTTTTTAAATAGTTTAGAGGTTTTTTTGAATATTATACCTTTTAAAATTGATTAAGGGTATTTTTTTCCCATTAACATTTTTAACCTATTACTTGCCTCCAAGAATCGCCATTACCAAAAGGCAAGGGACGACAATGGTTAGTCCCCTTTTACCTCAATGGCTGGTCTTTAGCTTTAAAGAAGGATTAGGAAGTAGGGAAATGGCTATTCCATTCCCTCCAACTGCTTTGAGATCTTCCTCCACCTTATCAACAACTCGTCAGTGGGTGAGATTTTAATATTTTGTATAGACAAGAAAAGAAACATGGTTTTATCTTTATATAATGAATCTCTTATCCCATTTATCATAAGATTTAAGGTTATTTACACAAACCTATACTATTAATTAAATTGACAAATAAATTGAGGCCTTACCCACTTTATTAGATTATATTATGTACTATAATATTATCTTTTTACCAAAATCAAATGAATTAAGCTTGATTTTAATAAAATATAAATAAATTAAATAATATAGTCAAGACATTAATTATTGCTTATAAAAAAACACATTACTTACTCAGAAAAATTCTAACAGCTGTTTGTTGATTGATTGGATTCAATGACTATGAAAGTTTAAAGTGTAGCGTCTGCTTGCTTTTGACATGTCAATTTTCTTTTAGGTTCTTCTTCCAGTTTTTTAGTTTACCAACATCAACATGGCAAGACGAAATCAAAGAATTATTATTATTATTACTATTTTTCTAGAAATCGTAAAAAAGGCATTAGAATAATTGAGGAGGTGGGCCACACGTTTACTTAAGTCAATGGGTTTAATAAAATACGATAAACAGAAACAGCCTAGCGTGTTAGGTGATGGTATGGGGCCCACGGTTGACTTGAGTGCTTTAGATTCCTTCAACCAACTCATGCGCTCTCTCTCTCCTTGGAACCAAAATTACTTATTTCAGATTACTTGTTATAATAATATTCTAATCAATGGGCTCTGGAGTTATTAAATCCTTAAATGAAATTAAAATGTTGTCATATGTTTACTTAGTTTAAGATATTAATTTATTAATACTTTTAAATATAACTTAATATGTGCAACAAGTTTTGAACTCTATTTGTAGAGTTTACACCTTGAATACAATTTACGTACTTTTCGCATTAAGCACGCACTTAAATCTTTTTTCTTTTTCAAATTCTAATTGTTGCGATTACCATTTAGAGGCAAAAATTAAAGTTTTATGACATGTTAATAACACTAAGATGATGTGTACAAAAACAAGTTATTTGTCAAAATTTTTAATCTTTGTAAGCAAACTTTCACTTTTTAACTAGTCCAATTAAGAGGTAGCTTAGGTGGCCTTAATTTGTACGAAAATATGCTTATGCTTTGTCTTTGGCGTTTGGAGAATTATACTGATCAAAATTGATTCATGACTTGTAATTCCCTGTATCCCAATAGAGGATTATTGTTTTATAAATTTTTCTTTAAAAAAAAAATAGAAATTGTTATTCTTATTTTAAACAATTATACTATCAATAATATTTATTTAAAATTTTTGTTTTTACACAACCACGTTAAAACTTGGACAAAGCACCTGTGAAAGAAAGCTAGCAGTACTGGCACTTACCGGGAGGAGGGCCCAGTAAAATGGTATTGACAGCTTGGGGTATATCTTGTAGTGATTCTGGGCAACAGGTCAGAGTCAAGCAACTTGGTACATGTTGAGGCTAACTTTACTTGAAGCTTGGAATCAAATAAAACAAATAAGCATGGGATGTGAGTTTCTTCATAAACCGCATGAGACGACATTTTTATTTTCAAAAATGGGAATGAAACAGAGAATGTTTTAACAATTTCTTGCATAACACAAGTAATTAGCGGCAATCAATTGTCCAAGTGGGAAAGAAGGAAACAAACAATTGTTGATCTTGACAGCCTAATTGTTAAATCAAGATAAGTATTATGAATGGAAATTCTATTTTTAAGTGTTAAGTTTTGTATCTTATTATATCGTAGCATAAAGTATAATTTTTTTTAAATTAATTATAAATATTATGTATACTTATAAAATAAAAAGTTTTAAAAATATTAAAATATTCATAAGATTAAGAAATATATCGCATAAATTGACAAGATGATTGCGTTTTAATATAAATTCTCAATATGTATGTATATATATATATTTTTCAATAAGAGGTATATTCCATAATAATTTACAAATATTTGATATTTTCAATTTCTATTATTTTTAGAAGAAAAAGATAAAATACTCACTGTCAAAGAGTCAGACTTTAGGCTTCGGTTATTAAAAGAGACACTGAATAAGAGAAAAAAATGGCTAAGAGATAATCTTTTGTCTTTAGTCAATTAATTTCTATTTTTTCTTTTGCCTCAAATATGAAGTTCTAGAAAGCTCCTACAAGCCTAAAGCCATACAAAGAAAGGTTTGACTTTTTAAACTATTACCAAAGAAAAAATACTGTGCTGATGGATACACATAAGCTGCATCGTCGGTCGATACACTTTCAATAATTAATTAAATATAATGAATTTATCTATGCATAGAACTTTTTAATTATATAATATTATAGTATATGGTACACTATTTTTGTAAGAGAATGACAACTAGGCTTAACAATGAAAGCACTTGGAAAATTTATGAGACAAATCAAAAATTTGTGAAAGTGAGATCTGACTTGGGTTCCTAATGTCAGGTGTAGTACATAGTTGCGGCTGCAACAACATTCCCCAGTTGGCATTGATTGCCTTTGGCGATTACAATCGAGAATCCTAATTAAAACCCACTGGAGCTATGATAATGAACGATGTCTGGAATGATTACATCGTAAAATTTAAACCAAAAAAAAAAAAGCAGCCCAAGTGGGATCATCACTTGACAAGAATTGCAAATGCCACAAGTTTATCCAAAATGGAACCCACCGTTGAGGTTTTGGCGATGCTGGCTCAAAATCTGGCTACACCGCCAGTGACAGAAATGCATGCTTATGCATTAAAAATGAATTTATACTTTCATGATCCACCTGAAAATTTCATGAACAACTTCACTTAACCCCACAAGATTTACCCTTTGGCCCACGTAGGGGTGACTAGCATTTGGTGTGGGATTATGAAATTTGGTAAACATCACAAAGATAGCGACCAAATTAGTTTATCTTTAAAGTTTGCTACTACAACTGAAATTCACTACTTTGTTCAGCAGCCACTAATGAAATTAACTCATGATTCTATCATCACATTGAGCGATACCTATTTTGTCAGTATCTCTTTGTGAGCTTTGAATGAGAGAATCACATTCCAAACCAAAGCAATGAAATTTGCAGCAAGGACCTGAAAATGGAACAATGACGGATTTTAGCAATAGGATGAGAGTCAAAGAAATCATGGAGCCAAAAGAGAGATGATAGTTAGGGATTAGACATAAGTCCGGTGTTTAATTCTTACTAAAGAGCAAAGGTAGCAAATAGCTTAAGGCCCAAATGACCATACACAGGCATGGAAAATTCTTTCAGAGTATTATAAGTATACACGTCTAAAAGAACCAAATGCATCAAGGGTTCTAGCTTGCTTATAGATTGTTCTAAATATAAATAATTATAATTAAAAACAAACTCTATCTATCGTCATGTAAATGATCATTTTAATCTTAATAATCTCAGACCATTGCCCTGCGCTAGAGCTCAATAGAAGATAATAAACAAGCATCTTTCAATTAATGGGCTTGACATTTGGCTTTGAAATTTACCTTTGTGGGACATCAAGATTGAAAAGAATATAATTGTTTTGGGACATAGTAAGAATAGAAAGAACATCAAACCAAAGTCAAGTAAGAGAATAAGAAAGAACACATTCATAGTAATTAACCAAGCAAACTTCTTCAAAGCTTCTGCATCAAAACCACTAACATGACTCGTATCCAATGCCTGGATATAATGATTGGCACCTTAATGTTTTTTCTAATTACTTTCATCTCAAATTCTATCAGCACATTTAACTTGATTTACAATTGAGTCATTCCAAGTTAACCCTCTCAACATGGAATGACCCTAATTAACAACCATATTCATAGTGCCTGACTTTGTTTTTAGCATGATTCATTCCTCACCTCCTTTAACCAATCAAGAAAAATACCAGTTTAACTCAATTTATATCTAAGAATTATTTGAAATTAAAAAACTATTTGAAAACTTTACTCTTGTTAAGAAGAATTAAATTCTGCCAAAATATATACAATATAGAGCAACTTAGTAGGTTGATTTTATGTTAATAAACATTTTAACAGATTAATCATGTTAATTTTGAGTTAGACATGTCAAGCCACACAATCTTTGTTAAAGTGGTCATGCACATTATGTTACCAGTTCAATAACCCAGTCAAGTTTATGTTAGACAGTTCTGATTCAATGGCCCACCAACAGGTAAGCTTGGTAGGAAGCCTTTTCATCCTCACTTTGCAAATTCCAAATCATCCAGCCAGCATTAAAAATGATAAATGATAATAGGATGAAATTTTAATAAAATGAAAATAGCTCCACCTGAAATTGCTGTGGGACAAATCGAAAGTTGAGAAATTGGAAAGGTATCCACAGCTGCCAATTCGCAAGAACAGCAGAAAACCACTCCTACAAGGTGAAAATTTTCCGTGAGAGAGAGCAAAACTGGGGAAAGCCATCAAAAACCAACTTCAAGGAATGCATAAATATTTAAGGTAAGGCATGTGCCCATGTATTAATACCACCTGTTGAAGTTTGGGTACAACTTGCGAAGGCCTTCCTTCTAGTGTCACCAATGTAGATAAGAAAACTCCAATAAATATAGGAGAAAAGAGAAACTGCAATATATTGCACAAGAGTTAGAGAAATATTTGAATGTTTTGCAGATGTAGTAAGAGAGACAGCTCACCTGATCTAGTAAAAGCCGCAGGAAAGCACCTGATGCTCCAGGCAATTTAACCAAGTTACTTAGACATAAATACCTGCAAAGAACCAAGAATAATGTATTGAAGAGAAAGAAATCTGACAAGCAGAAACAAGTCATTTCTAATTACAATAATCATGGTGCATATGATGCCCCAAAATGAAATCCTCATGATACAAGTCATTGATCTTATTAACACTCTTCTGCAGTAACTTTGATAGAAAATGGGAAGATTTGTTAAGCATGCATAAAAGCATCGCATTGTAAAAGTAAACAAACAATACAATTAAGAAACTACAAACTAAATTACTAAAACAATAAAGCACTAGAGATAACTAATAAATTAGGTAGACATGAGAACACATAAAGCATTAATTGTGAAGCATTACCAGAAATGCAATGTAGGGCCCACTAACACCAATCCCAACAGTGTAAACAGAAATGTCCTTTTCACGTCTAGTGATGGCACATGATCAATTGCAAGCTGAAGCCAAAATATTTACTGTTAAATCAAGTCATGCCTAATATTGTATTAATAATAAAGATACAGTAATTTATGAATTAAACTGACATTTATATCAAAAAACTAGCCAACTCCATTTACATTAGTAATGAAAGATACAGTAAAGAATGATTTAAACTGAGATTTGATTCCCAAGAAAAGCCGACAACACATTCCAATTGATGTTCCATGAAAGCTCCCAACTCAGCTTCCCATCATTGGACATCCAATTTGAGGCAGGGGAATCAACCTTAGAATGCCTCCTAAACACCTTTGGAGGCTGCTTCCAGCGTAGCCCATCACCCTTATTTCCACACTCTCCACCTTTAAAGCACGATATACTTCTCTCTTATTGTGCATCATCCTGTGAGATTGCCACTAAGACAACAACATTGCTTAGGCACTATCATCTTTCTTTCTTCCTTTCTGTTTTATCTTCTCTTTTCTTGTTCCATCTCAGAGATTTCTCACTTCTCTCTCTGCAATCTTCCCAAGATACTTGCCTTTCTCTCTCCTCAACCACAAGTTGTTGTCCAGTCATGCTGACATGTTTGTAGGTTTTTTACTGTGTCAAACACAGATCCCAAATCATGTTTGTAGGAGAGAAATTCTTTTAAGTGGCCGCAACAAAGGATTATTCGAGGGGGGCTGAAATAAGGAAAGGAGATAGAGAGCCCAGCCCCATTGCTCCTAGTGCAAATCAAGAAGAATTTATATTGCCAACATTAGTTGTCCCAACAAAAGACTTAATCATTCCAGAGGAATTCAGTAATTCAACAATATATGATGTCATCCTTGCTGCCATCTATAGAGATGAGCAAGCACTCTCAATTGCTTCCAAGCTGAGAATAAAGGGTTAGCTCAAGTAGTATTACTGCTAATTCATTTCAAAACTAGAGGTTAAGTTTTTGCCGACAAGGAGAGTACAATGCTACCAACAAAAGGTCAAGAAAAGTCAGGATAATGTTCCATGAAAATCTGCAATAATCGCCTATGTTTGACATCAGACTAATTTAGGACCTTATTTGAGCTGGTATAGACATTATTCTCATGTTTGTCTGCTTCTTTATAAAATCTGGAATGTTGTTGGTTTCTTTTTCCATTCAAATGTTAAGGGTATCTGTTGAATTTCAAAGTGTGCTAGAAATTACAAATTTTGACTTCATCTACTTATTAAAATTTCTTACTTTACCACGGTCTATTTTTTTTTTTTATAATCATGCTCTTTACTTTTGCTTCAGCAGTTGTTTTTGCGTAGATCCCTTTATAGATTCTTATTTTGAAGATAAGTAGAACTTGGTATATAAGCACGCAACTTCTTTCACTAGGTGGGTGTTTGGCCTGCTTTTAAATTGGCTTCTCTGCTAAAAAAGCTAAAGCTAGGCATTTGCCACCACTAAAATAACTTATCTCAGAAGCTCAAAACTGCTTTTAGATCATTAAAATTTGAAGCCACTATTTATAGCTTCTTTTAAAGAGGTAATAAACTTTTTCTTCCTGCTTTACCTTCAAAATTTCCTAATATTACAAAGCATCAAACCAAATAAATCTTCGCCCAGTTAGTTCTTTTATAGTCTTTCTTTTTCCTAATTATCAAACAAAATAACGTGGCTTGAGATATTCAATCACTAGTACGATAAGTATATAAGCAATTGTTTTTACTTGATTTATTTTTGCTGTCAAAAATTAGATTAATTAGTTTTATTTTATATTCATATTTGAATCATTATTCTTTTGTTTTATTTTTTCCTTTTAATTTTTTAGAAAGACACCATACTATTCCAAAAAAAAAAAGAAAAAAGGCCAATCAACCTTCCTAACTATAAAATGTGCTTTGTCATTTTAATTATAAATATACTTTATTTAAACTTTCTTTCTTGTAATTTTAGTACTTAGTATTTTCACAAAATCATTATTGAAAAGCTTTCTACATCCTATTGCATCAAGCTTACAAAATGCTGTTTCATCTGTCCTTTATAGAACTTCTTGAACAGCTCTACTCCAACAACACTTTTGCTAAAAGATTCAGACAGACCAAACAGGCCCTTGACAGAGCAAAAGTTCATGAGAATTTTGGCTGCTATTATGACGTAGTTTCTGATTCTATAAAACAACCCTAACCCTAAGTGTAAGGCATAGATATCTTTCATCTTTTGCTTTTATTTCCAGCTTCAATTCTTATCAAATTTTTTAAATTTTCATTCATTACACCAAACCAAAAGCACATGAATGCAACCATCAAATTTCAACCATAAACCATTTCACATTCCCTAAAAGGCAAGAACACGTTTGGTTACTGTTTGTATCATTAGTAACCATCTTAGATCAATCAATGAATCCTCATTGTCTTATCCATTTCAAGCTTCGAAATCACCATTTCTTGCTCACTATGACCAATTTTGCCTAATTTTATTCAACCCCTGCTCTGTTATACATCACATTATCTCCTGTTAACATTGCTTGTGAATAATTTATTAATCACATAAATACATCACTTAGCATAAAAGAACAGTGAAGCAATCATTTTGTTGCATTTAGTCAAAAACGACAATGAAATCAAGTGAAACTAGGAAACCAGATGGAAAACCAGGAGGAAAATTGCACACACTGCATATTCATTGTAGGTGGCACGTAGAAATTTTACCTGGCAAATTAAATCCCCGATAAAAGTCAAAAGTGCAGATGTCACAGCTTTTGTGAACACAGGATACTTTGCTAGAAGAGCTAAATACCTGTAAAATAACTTAAGCAAATCAAATACTTGGGGGTAAGGTCCATCCCCTAACTAAAAGATAACAAATAAATACTTTGGCAACCTCAAGTAGGACTTTAGCATAAAAGTCTTGCAAAAGGATTTTTTCATTTTCGTACATGAGATGTCCTCCACTAAGGTTCCATAACAACAGAACAAACACACTGCTCAACTAGTATCACATAGGAGGTTAATGTTTTAAGAAACTTAAGTAACTGCTGCACAAAAAAAAAAAAAAAAAGACATTATTATCAAAAAAGTTTCCACTATTTTTGCTCTCATAAATGTGTGAAGCTATCAGCTTAAGCATCCCAATGAACTTTAGGTATGAAGCTTAAAATTTTTTTTTTTGCTCCTGTTTATTCAATTTTATGCAATATTTTTCAGAACTCAAATCTGATAGAGAATGTAAAATTTAATCACATAGTGTCCTACATCATATACATACGACACTAGAGCCTTGTGTGTGTGTGTGTGTTTGTCTATATATATATATATATATATATATATATACTTTAATTGTTTGTTCAATTTAAGATCTTGGCAAATTTTTTGAACCTTCTTTTTGGGTAAAACTAATTAGTTCACCATATGTTAGTTTTTCATAGGAATAATTCCCTTAAAGTTTCCTCTAATTTGGTTTCTTACCTTTTCTCCTAATAGTTTAGAAAGACCAGCTAAGAACATGTTTGGTCTAGACTTCTACCAATAGATATTTTAACAACATCATCATGGTATTGGTTTATTTTCTCTAATTCTGTATTTCTTATAGGGGATGGATTTACGGCTTTGGTTCAATACCCATTCTCTAGGAAGGTTGACTGCATGCCATTTAATGGCTTTTGAAATGACTACATTTCACCTAGTCATGTAAGTTTGGAAGAATTTATTAGTGTTCATGTTATGGTTATTTGTCATGGACAAGTATGTTGTAGACATCAGTGTATACATATATATATATATAACCCAATGATGGCTTTCAACAATGATAATTGGCACTATCATCCACCCATATTTTTTGTTTTGTATATTTATCCAACCAATTTTTGATAGCCTGTCAGTAGTCTAGGTATCATCCTAGAGGAGCCAATGACCCATTTGGTTCTTACTTAGAAATAGCAAAATCTTTCCAGACCGAAACGGGCACTTGCTCAAAACCTGACACAAGCTAAGCCACATTAACTTAGTCAATAATTGAAACATGAAGTGCACCAATTGTATTTGTCAAACGTTGTAGGGCTAATATTTAAAAATAAAGATCCGGGTCATTGAGGAATTTGTAGAATTCTTTTTTTGTGAGTGAGCATTTCCTCTCTTTCTTCTTCTCTTCTCTCTATTCTAAAATGTCTCTGAATACATAAACAGCATAGGAACAGCACCAATAACCTGCTTTATTCTAGTTGTGCAGGTGAGCTTGCCTACATTCATCATTATAATCAAGGTATCCAAGATGTACATTGTGAGTTTAAGCCACAGAAAATTTCTAATCAAGCAACCTAATAACAAGCATTTCTATGAACATTCACCAAAAGAATAATATAACCAAAACCCCGCACCATTGGTATCAATAAAATTCTGATTCTATCAAATTTCAAAAACAGCAGAAAAAGGCCGAAAAGAGCGAAATGATACTATTATAAATTAAAAAGGCCGTAGTTCAATACCATGAAAGCAAGGACCAATCATTTCTTCCACCATTTCCATCGGCGCCTTCACCTTTGCCACCAGAATTCTCATCACCGGAGCCTCCGAATCCACCAATCCCACGGGACCCACCATCCGAAACTGCTGAAACCCGGAAACAATCAAAACCCAACTGCCCAGCTCCCGTTTTGCGACTACCAAACTCCTTAAACCCATGAGTAGAACTCAAAAAAAATGAATAGGAGCGGCTCTTAAACCCTCTTACCAGAAATCTAGTTTGGCGTGCAGAAAGGCACAAGTTTTTGGAAGAAAAACTCATAATACTGTACAAGCGAGGGAATGTGCGGGTAAGTGCCACAGAATTCGGGACCATGGTGGCAATTCTCAAACGACTTGAAAAACTTGATGAGTGTTGTTCTGCTTTTATGTCTATGGCTGTGGTGATTGTTACAGTCTTACTGAGTTTCGGAAGGATAGGCTTCGCAAAGTGGAATACACGGGGCATACATAGCCTTCTCGCTCGTTTTAAATTTTAAAGTTTCAATTAAAGCAGCCAGCCCAGTTACACTTTTGACCCCCAAGAACTTTTATGTTTACCACGACCATTTGTTTTTTTTTTTTTTTTTTTTTTAAACAAATCGGACCGGCTGGACGGACTGGGTGAACTAGGAATCGATTATGTGTGGGGTTCGATTAGGATATCAAACGTTGAGAAATTGAACTGTCAAAAATAGACGAGTCATCGATTGAATTGATTTGGTGGCGCTTTTAATTGGTTAAATTAGTTTTTTTTTTTTGTCCTTAAAAAAATTACTTTTATTTTTTGAGATGGAATATTTGAATAATTCCATATGAGTAGAATTTTTGAGAATTAGTAGTTTCTATAATGTTGGACTCTTTGCTGCAGTAGGCTGTGATTTAAAAATACGGTAAATTCTTGAAACTGGACTCATCACGTGTAGTGCATAACAGGAATCGCAGAGACATGAGTGGTTGCGTGTAGGAGGGACTTCAATAAGCATATTCGGGTTTCTGCGGTATTACAAGTTGCTGGCAACTAGTTGGATAGCTAAAATGCCGATTGTAGCCTCTCGATATTGGGAATCGAATCTCAGACAATTTAATCTCTCTGCCGAAGATTATTTTGTCCATTAGCTATGGACTCAGAGATCCCTACACCTCGTCAAATTGTGCCTAGGGGTTATTTATTGTTATTTTTTTTCCTTATAATTTTTATTTCATTTTAAATAAGGCTAAAGCTTATTTTAGTTATGGCAATTAGCAATAAAAAGGCATTCGTTTGGACAACTTTTAGAAGCTAAACAAGTGAGTAACCTATGGTTTGCAACAACTAAAGCTTTGTGGGTTGGAGCTTGGTATTTTTTATTTGCTGACCTCTTGACTTCGACACAAAGGTCCAAAAGTATATTGTTCTTCCTCCCTTAGTTGCGGTTTACATTAAAAAAACTTGAAGGGTGATCTTTCAAATTTTTCGTTACTGGAACAATATGATTGCATGGCTTTTTCTTTATAGTCTTATCAAATATCTAAACATGTATTGAGGCATTACTATTTGATTAGAGCGACAATCAAGAGAGGTGAAATAAATATTGAATGTGAGCCCATAAATTATAACCTAATGGATCCATGTTGTGGAAATGTCATTGATAACGTTATTTTATGGAGTTATTTTGTAACATTTTGAGCATTGAAATTGACTAAATCCTTGAGTTTAGATTTGAAATTGTCACTTTTTTCTTGTTTCTTTTAAGTTTAGTTTTAATTGTTTTAAGTAGTTTGATTTTAGTTAGATTTTATGTTGATTAAGTCATTTTTTTATATTAGTAACTTGGTTTTGTTTGTTCTTGAAGGTGCATGATCGAAAGGATCCAAAACTGTGAAGAAAAATGAAGCCAAGTCAAAAATCAGCAAGTAGGCAATTGTGGGCACAGAAGAGTGGGCGTTGCGATGCCAAAAAGATAAGGTAGTCGTACATGGGCCAGCAAGCAGGGTGCTCAGTGCCAAAGAAGCAAGGTTACGGTGCCAAGGCATCAGAGAGTTGGACGTTGCAGTGCCAAGAAGATGAGGTAGCCGTACATGGAGCAGCAAGCAAGGTGCTTAACACCAAAGAAGCAAGGTTGTGGTGCCAAGGCATCAGAGAGTTGGGCGTTACAGCGCCAAAAAGTGAAGGGCATGATGCTAGCACAATATTCTTTTCATTTTTTTTTTCGTATTTGATTTGAAGTAACTTTTTTTGGAGGTTATTTAAAGGCACCTTTAGAGCAATTAAAAGGCACATTTGAACTAGGGTTTCTAAAAAGGAAAAGTAGTCGTCAAGCATACAAAAAGGCAAAAAAGACTTTGAAAGATTGATGATCCGACAAATCTCTAGTTTTCTTTTCTTCTCTGTCTCTTAGTTTTTCTTGTATTATAATTGATGGTTAAACTTCTTTGGATTATGTTTTCAATATTTAGAATGAGCTAAATATATGTTTCTAGGATTTCAATTGAAATCAACATGTAGTTTGGATTTTTAATGCTCTCTCTTTCTCATAATTAATGGTAGATGAATTGTTTATTCCAACCTTATATTTAAAGCATCTAATTGACTGATCACCAATTAGATTGATTGGGTAGCCTAAATAAACTTGAAAAAGGGAATTTAGTATAAAACTCATAAAACTCATTATACAATTCAGGAACTTCTTAACTTAATTATATAAGCTCAAGCATTTGGTATACATATATATATATTAAAAAAATGCCACTATCATAGTGCACATTAACATTAGCTGTCAATGACACCCTCGAGTGTCCATGTAGGCTCTTGAGCCATCATCATAATCTCATACATAACATTATCAATATAGAATGCCCAACATTAGCAACATTAACATAAACATATTCATAGTTTGTAAACACAAACATAAAGTTAAAAATTGATTCGTCAGCGGAACGTAACCGACCTTCTAGGCATCAAGTGGCTACTAAACACCTACAAAATAATGAAGACTAGAATCGGTATCCGCGATAATGGCTGCGATCAGACGCTATCACTGATCTGCAACAAAATAAATAGGAAAAATAATGTGTGAGTCACAAAGACTTTGTGAGTGGATACGGGAAGGGGTCACGCTAGGGGATAAAAGTAATTCGTAAACATGCACTTGTAATCTCATGACATTCATAAACAATTTAATCATAGAATTCATAAAACATGTTAGTTGAACACATTTTAATAACATTCGTTTCAAAACATGTTAATATAAACCTTTGGGAATCCTTTACCTTTGAAATTCTTATTAAATTCAATCAAACAACCTATTATGCTTCAAATTTATCGATGCATTCTTGAATGTATCGAAACTTTCAAGCATCTATCGATACATTAGTAAAATGTATCGATACATTCCACACAGAAAGCCTTCTAAAGCATTTTGTTTAGAATGTATCGATACTTAACCTATATGTATCGATACTTTTAGCCCAGAACCCAAATTTCTAGGCAAAATCCTCCATTTTTACCATTCCTTGTATTCCTTTGCCTCTTGAGACTTTTTTTTAGGCTCAGTCTTCTTCATTAAGCACATTCTCATGCTATCATAGAGCGCAAATCATGAATAATGCTCAAATAACATTAGTATGCAACATACCATAAACATAATACTCATACTTTGTGATGGTACGTCCCCCATCAACCTTAGTTCGACAATGTATATTCCCATTGCACCTTGGATACTTATGATGCATCATAGGAGTGAAGTCGTCACTTGCACCCTGTGAGAGTGGAATCAATCACACTCATAGAGTTCTCATACTCATAACTTTAAGTATATGGAATGTTCTTCACATACAAGCTTACTTATCTCATAAGGTACATGAAAAATATATCATATACATAATCTCATGGCATTCATCATGCTTTCTCAATCAACTCATGTAGTATATGGAATATATATCATATACATAATCTCATAGCATTTATCATGCATACTGAATCATCTCATATGGTATATGGAGTTTACATCATATACACAATCTTGTAATATACGTCATGCATACTTAATCATCTCATATCGTATATGGAATTTACATCATATACTTAAATCTTATGGCATTCATCATACCAAACATGCACATCATAGCATCTATAAATAAACATATAGTATCTCGTACCCACACTAATCCAAAGACTAGAGTAATTGAGTGGACTTCAAACATAAGGTGCTTGTCCCCCCTTGTTGAAAACTAATACATAATAGAATATTTACATATATAGTAGATTCATAAATGTTTTAAAAACCATTGAGTCAATCATATCACAATCACTATCAATTTATTTTCTTAGAAAATCATTTTCATTCTTGAAACTCAAATCCTTTGATAAACTATTTTAGAGATATCATTTCAACATACATAAATAATCCTTTTCATAGAAATCATGCTAGCTTTACATATCAAAATAATTTGAAAGTGGTGCATCAACTCACCTAGTTGGAGATTCAATTCCTAACTCCAATCACAACTCCATCTCGACGAAATCTGTGGAGTTTTTAAGTCTTCCTATCATACAATAATCATCACAATCACTTCTTAGAATAAAAATCTCGTAATAATCATTTTAGGTACTTTCGAAACTACTCACTTCTCACTTCAGCTAAACTAATTTTTTTAACTAAAACCCATACTTAGAAACCCATAAATATTTCATTCTTACCTTAAGGAAGCTTAGATTCTTAAAAAAGCATAAAACCTTTAAACTTTAATCATCAACAGAAAATCTGGGCAATTAAACAACTATTTAAATTTTAGAATCCAAGACCAAAATATTTAAAAGCTAAAAATATAATCTTTTTCCATAAAAACCCAAAACTAAGCTTTAGAATCATAAAAATGGAGTTTTGAGTTAAAAATGAGTTGAAAGAGCTTAAGAGTTGGGGTTTTACCTTGCAAATGCGACTGAAGGTTGCCAACCCCTGAAAAATGGTGTATATTTATAAGCTAGGGTGTGAAAATACGTTTTTACCCTTTTTATTTTTCTGAAATTGATGAAAT
This sequence comes from Theobroma cacao, assembly GCF_053813885.1. Lineage (NCBI taxonomy): Eukaryota > Viridiplantae > Streptophyta > Magnoliopsida > Malvales > Malvaceae > Theobroma > Theobroma cacao. The sequence goes on from NC_142643.1 coordinate 25,605,238, forward strand.
GTATCAGTACATTGGCCTATGTATCGATACATTTGGTTTTGGGGAAATTGTATCGATACATTATGAACATGTATTAATACATGTTCATCAGAAACCCTTTCTGAGCTAAATGTTTTAATATATCATGAACATGTATCGATATATTTGAGGCAGATTGCCTATAAAAATCTGCCCAACTTATTTACATTAAATACCATTTAAGTCAACGTCCTTTTTACTTTTTACTCTCCATTTACTTAAGATATTTAATGTAAATAAGCTGGGCATATTTTTAAAGGCAATCTGCCTCAATTGTATTGATACATGTTCATGATGTATCAATGCATTTAACCCAAAAAGGGTTTCTGATGAACAAATGTCCTCTTTACTTTTTACTCTCAATTTACTTAAGATATTAAATGTAAATAAGCAAACAACCCCCATTTGGATTCAATAAAAATATAAAAAAAAATCAAATTATAAAAGAATCAAAATTTAATTTTTGGTTTCAAGAACAAAATCGAAAAAATTTGACTGAAATTAAATTTGCAGTTCCTATTTACCATAACAAACGTACTCCAAAAATTATGAAAAAAATCATTTTTGGTCATCTAAAAATCAAAGGAATTATTACCATCAATTGTTATTTTCAAAAGGTTGTTCTATAAAAACCACATATTTAGACCCCTTTAAGACTTAGAAAATTTTTTGTTTCAAAAGTGACAGACAACCAAAAGTGTCAATGAATTCTTTTGAAGGTTAAAACTAAGTTTGATGTTCAAAATATGTAATCTATATGCCCACCTAAGGGTTTCCTAACTCATCCTCTTACTCAAAATGGGACTTGACAAGCAGATGCTCAAAACCTATGGTAGCTTCATAAGAATGGTTATAAACTCTTTTCCTACCTTATAGAATCCTCCTACGAACATGGGCGATAATGAGACAGATGAAGATAAAGAGGAAGATTGAAGCTTCTTTGAAATCATCTAATTACCAAGGGAGCGTATTTTACCTTTTCTTTATTTTTCTAAATTTGAGGAGAATGTTTGATTTAAATTTAGGGGGAAAGCATATTTTTCTAGTGGAAGATATTTTATGGGAACTTAGGATTTTATTTTATTTGCATGCTTATTTAAATTTTAAGTTAATTAGGATAGTTTATTGTTTACTTTTCATTATACTTGTTTGAAAATTTTAGAATCTAGAAATTTCATACAAAATTTTTCAATAATTTCCATATCCAATTATGAGAATTTAGTTATTTTGTATTTTTAACTCTTAGTAAATTTGGACATTGTTTGGTTTACGCTAAATTCTTTTGCTAAGTATCATTGTTAGAATGTGATTTCCACAAATCGAGCACTTTATCTTTTACTTTGAATTATTATGCATATCTAGAGAAGGTTTGTATTGATGTGAATTTTGGATTATGTCAAGAATTCTAGACTTTGCTTGATTCTTTCTAAAATACCCCATACTTTGATATGGTGATAAATAAAGTTGATCGAATGCAAATTGAGGTCAATTAAAATGTTTAGAAGTGATAAAAGACGAAAGGAGTAGTTTAGGATAAAATATTTCGCAAGTGAGAAAATAATAATAAAATAATAATAATTTTATCGGAGGAGAATTTGTGAGATAAAAGGAGATTTGGAAGTCAAGTGAGACATAATAAGGTATTTTGGGTACCAAGGAGACAAGATAAAATTTTTAGAATAAAATAATATTTTATTAATGAAATAATATTAAAATATTAATATTTAGCCAGATGTCGAAATCAGTCAAGAAGAAGGATCATATGGTTGATCCAAGTGGGGGAGAAGATGACAAGCCCGACTCTATAAAATATTTGTCATGACATACATATGATGGATAGCATGTTTGCATGCTAAGAGAGTCTCGAAAAATTTACAAAAGTCGGTATTGTGCCTAGACGTACAACAAAGTTAATTTAAGCTTCGAACTAGATTAAATAGAGAATTTATGATGAAATTAAGAATTTTAAAGTCCCAGAATGGTTTAATATGGTGATTCGGAGTTCAAGGATCAATTTGGAGTCAAACCGAAATTTTCGCTATCTAGGGGCAAAATGGTCATTTGCCACCTGGGGACAAAATGAGAATTTTAGAAAAGATTTTTTTGGCCCCATTTGACTTATTGGAGAATAATTTGACTTATTGGAGTAAGATTTGAGGTTTAGAAGTGAAAAATTTTAATTTCGGTATAATTTGGAGTAAAAGGGTAAAATGGTAATTTTGCCACTCCAGGGGTAAAATTGTAATTTTCCACCACCAGGATATTTTTCCAGCACATGGTCTTCCTTTATCCTCATTTTGACCATTGACTAATTGTGTGGTGGAGATAAAAAGGATTAAAAATTTAAAATTTTAAAAATAGACCAATAAGAAAATGACGTGTTATACCTTTATTATTTTATTGTTTCTTATTAAAAAGGCATAAAATCAGCCCATTTTCTTCATATGGCTGGCCAAGAAAGGAAGAGAGAGAAAGAGAGGAAGAACAAAGGGAAAAACAAGAAAACCTAGGTGGAAAATTCAAAGAAAAAGTGAAGAAATCAAGGAAACAAGTAAGGTAAGTTAGAATTTCTTTAGTTCTCCTTGATACCTAGCTTACCCATGCTTTTGTTCTTGATTTCCATGGTTGAATATTGAGTTATTATGATGAATTCAATTCTGAAAAATGGGTTAGGAGAGAGAAAGTCGTTAGATTAATTTGATTTTAAGTTATGTTAGTGTTTTAAGTTAGTTTAGCATATTTAGAAACAAAACAACAAGAAAAGAATTTATTTTCTCCCACAATCATTAATGGCCGAATTTATCATGTGTTGAGTGAGGATAAATTTGATTTTCATTTTAGGAGAATTGGTTAAGAAATGATGAATTATGAGCCTAGAAAAATAATGGAAATTTTCGGAGCAAAAATACGATTTTTGCCCACTAGGGGTACTTTCGTAATTTGCTACCGAGACTGATAAATTGAATCTCATTCACAGTCATGAAGGTAATTTAGTTATAATCAGAGTGTAGAAAGTGAGAAGAATTGATTTCGAGTTAAATTGGAGATAATAGGCCGAATTAGGTCAACACCGCATTTAAGCGGTAGTCGGATAAGTTGTATATCATATCATGCATATATACCGAGCCTGAATTGATTTTATAATGGTCAAGTATTGATGTGGTGAATTATGTATTGTACATTGTGGATAGGTGGTGAGCAAAGTACACTAGTAAAAGTACAGAGATTGTGCTTGGAGACTGGGATTAGGAGTACATTGACTCCTAGAACAGTGAGTGAACTTATTATCGTCTTAATTATCTAGAGTAGTTTTATACAACTGTGTGATTTTATGGAAAATGGGTTTAAATGGTAAATTGCTATGTTTTAAGAGAAATTGTAATTTTATAAAATGATTTTATAAATTTTCTAGAAAATCGAATATTGGTTTTGAAAATAGAGTAATTGGAGACTGCTAGTTTGTGTTGCAAATTTATGGTTTTGAATTGAATGACTTATGATAATAAATGAGCATGAATGGCTAAACTAATTTTGGTGTTAGAATTATTTATACTGTGTATTCAGCCTTGAGAGGCTAGGTTGCGATAAATTGTCATGTCATGCTAGAATGAATTTTATTGATTGGTGGAGTATATATTAATTATTCACTGTAGAGGGGGTTTTGTGGAACAGCCTATTATAGGGGCACGGTAAACTCTATTATATTCTTACCTCGAATGGAGAGGCGCGTAGGGTATCTCTTGGGTTAAAGCTTAGGGTTCACTTCACGCCAAACCACCACGTGAAGGGAAACTCAGCCAACGCTAAGGAACGACTGTATTTTTCTCAAACTAAAAATATATTTTAAGTGTATACAAAAATTTTAACAGTCTTGGCAGACTCGGTTGGATGCCCTGCGCAAGGTATCACCGAGTATGAGTTTTGGCACGAGCCAAAGTTTTAAGAAATTCATAAGCTAAGTTGATTACTCGATTTATATGGATTGATTTTATTTGGTTGAAATGAGTTGAAAGGTAATGAAATTACAGTATGATGACTTATTTTAATTGTCTCCATTTACTCGACTTTAAATAGTTTAGATGGTATCTGTTTACTCACTGGGATTTTATAATCTCACCACCCTCATTTCCTCACATTTCAGGCTCGGGGAATTCCATAGTTAGCTGACTTTGACAAGGACTTTCATTTGGACTCGAATCGGTAAAAGCTGTAGGTTTCCAGCTTCCGATGCATTTTGGTTAGATGTGGGCCCACATGTCACTATAAAAGAAATTTTATGCTTTGGTTATTTGTTTTATAGTATATATGAATATAATTATCTTTTATGCTATAAGAATTATGAACCGATAGTTTTATGAAAATTATTTTACAAGAAAATAGTTTATTTTATTGAATATTTTTATTATATTCAAATGGTCAAATTTTCACTTTAAATGAACATTTTAGATACTTAATTTGTTTTTAAATCATTAAATATATATTTTCTGCTTACCTACTACATTTTTAGCAAGTTTTGAGATTTTCGAAAAAAATTAACGAAAATGCCCCTGTGAGCAAAAAAAAAAACAATATGTTATGTTCTGATTTGGAAATGATTTGTAATCCTTCGTATTTTGATATTTGATAACTATTGCTCACCGGGGAAGTGTGGAAGCTGATACGAGAGCCTTGCGAGGTTTCGATCGACATTCGGGGTGAAGAATGTTTGTCGAGGCCTTGCGGCGGTTGTCACGGGCTCGATGGGGAGTTCCGGGTCGTGACACTCTCTCGAGGTGAAATCATAGGCAGCACTTAGTTAAGGAGATGATTTAAGCCATCTTTAGATCGTTTGAGCCTTTCAAGTCAACCTTGTTATAATTTATCCTTAATATACACTTTTGAGCCTAATATTCCATTTTCTTTGTTTAACCACATAATAATTGAACCTAGCCTTAAAATAAAATTTCTAATTTTGCAACGTTCACTCCTAAGCATGTATATTGCTCTAGGGAATATGTATTGAGCTAAATGCATATGGTAGAAAATGTGATATTGTGATGAAAAGTTTAAAATTGTATGAGTATTTACCCCACTACCTATAATGAAAGAAATAAGTTTAGTGGTGTGAAATCATGATATATAGAACAAAAAGTAAAATAAAGTGTTGAACAAAAGAAAAGTTTAAAGCTAAAAAGGAGTTAGTTGGAGAATAAAAATAAAGCTCTATATAGGTCCTAAAATGATTATGTGCTTAGGCTGAATTAAACCAAATAATTATCTTTTATCCTACCTTGACCCTAGCCATGCATTACAAGCTTAATAAAAGCCTATTGATCCTTGACTTAGTATTCATCTACATTAGTGGAAAGAGAGATGAAAAGTAAACTTATGGAGTTCTAATACTAATTTGAAATTTGCATTGGCATAAACTTATCCAAACAAGTTTGATTTCTTTATAAAAGATTGTACATACACACAGAAATCCATTTCAGAATGAGCTTGCATTTGAATTGAAACATGAATTTGAATGATACCCATATTTTTCCTTCGATTGGAGATTTATAGATGTACTTTTGAGGAAATTATGTAGATCATTGATTTGGTTTTATCTTTCTCTAGTTAGTTTGTTTATTTTTGTTGCTTTCATCATTTAAATTTCTTTCGATTTGTTTAGTTTTCTTTTTTGTTTTGTTGAAGGACTAGCAAAATCTTAAGTTTGGGGGTGTGATAATTATATTTTACAGAGTTATTTAGTCTTAATGTTTAATATATTTTGTTTAAATTCTTGAGATTTAATTTAAGTATTAGGAGTTTTTAGTCATTTATTTTATTTAATTTAATTATATCGGGCTCAATTGGGTTAAGTTATTTTATGATATTTTATTTTAAGTTTAGTTATTATTTAAGTTAAGTTTTATGTTCTTGTAGGTGTGCTTTGAAAAGAATGCCTATTTTGTGAAAAATATGCATTTTAGGTATAGGCTTCAACTGTACATATTATGATTTTTTGAACATATCTACAGAAGTTCAATTGATGTGATTCTTAAACCATTAGAAAGCTAAGAGGCATATGTATAACTTTCGTATTTACCACTTTGCCCAATTCAACCTGGAATGGGGTTAAAAATTATGTCAATCTCGAAACAGTGTAACAGAGCTTGATGAGCAATGAAAAGTTTTAAGCATCGAGGCCGTGGAAGGAGTCAGAACCGTGGCGCCCTGATTAAGAGGGACACTTCAAGCCACACAAGAGCCTCAGCATCGCAGCCACTAAGCACCTACTGCCACAACACATAAAAGAAGAATATACATAAGACATAAGACAACCTGGTGTCTCAAGTCTAGGGAGTATTTACACAATTGATATATGAGAATCGTTGCATAAACACTTGAGTGAAATACCAAATACATTTCTCATGGCAAGTCATGTTAAGTGAACTTGCTCTTCCAGGCAAACACCTACATTCTAGTTCCAAGTATCTCTATACTTCAACTTATGAGATTGATTGCTTACTTCCAATGTAAGAAACATAGAATGTATCAGTCTCTAGGTATCATTGATGTCTAGTCTCAATGATACATCGACCGTGAATATTTAGAGATTATGCTTTGATGCATAGGGATCTCATAACCACAACCCATTACAGTTCCCTTACAAGACATATTAATCTCATGGACTTCATCCAACTAGACTTATAACCCATTATAATTAACGTCTTATTGATAAAGGAAAACCTCTAATCATTCAACATGAATGATATTGTTGAATGATTGGAATCAAGCCTTAACCAATCCTAATTGGTTATAGGGCTCTTCCCAACATCTCCCACTAGCATAAAGTTAATTGCTACCTCATCGCATGTGGATTTAATCCATATAGCAATTGTGTCTCCATGTAGACTCGCTTATACCCTTCAATGTGGTTAATTGCTTTTATGTATCTTCGTGATGTCCATACATCACATCATGTCATATTACTATATCTAGATCTAATGAGACCCGGGTTCTTTTAGTTTGGCTTCATTGTTACATTCACAATGTTTAGAACCTTATATTAGTTCCGTGAACTAATGATCTAAAAATCCTCCTATTTGAGCCTTCAATAGGTTGTCTATGACTTTGATTATATAGAAGTACATAGTCTTCTTTCTTTCTTTGGCACCATTCCAACTAAACTATGTTATATGCATCATATGCATTTGTCACTTTTCATTGTGCCATCTGCCCCTTTTAAATTTTGGCACTTCCGATGTATACACATTGCATCCCATGTAATTATATCATCAAAAAATTGTATTCACTCTTTCTAACCTCCTCATGTATGAGATAACTACACTTGTACATTTTATTAAATCCAACCCTTTGGATCCCATTTAATAGAACAAAGTGTATAACTCCAATGAAAAACTTACTTAGTAGGCTCATCTCATATGAGTAATACATCTCCAATGTATCTTACTAAATCCATGGAGTTCTCACACATATGATTATGCATCTCTATTCAAAATCTTAAGAGTTAGATTCCAATGTAATCATGTAATATTAAAAAAACTCCTTTCTTAATGTCATCATGCTCCCACTAAATCTAAGATCCTTTGTGAGAGTAATATTCGAACTCTTTTGAATATTCCAAGATGTTACATACATACATATCAATGTATGCTTGGAATCGTATTGGTTTGGAATAATATAATTAGCTACATATATATTGGACAGATATGGACCAAATCATATCACTATATAAATTTGCTTTCTTTTTTGAACAAACATCTCCATGTTTTATTTATAAGAAAGTTCCATTCCACATGAATTTACATTCATCTTTTAAATGATTAGTTAATAAGTAAAAGTAATCTTCACTAAGATCATATCTTAATAAGAGTACTTCATACTATATAGCACATATGATCTTCTTTTTTAATTCTCTAAGCATTTCAAGAATTCAAATTATATTTCTTTAAGCATACAAGACAGAATCTCAATTTGGACTTATGTAAACTTAATGAATTAAGAACATTTGCCATAGCATTTTATGTTCAATGGTTCGTATACATTTATATGTATAAGACCTTTTGAACATATCAAGTCATTCACTTTTGTATGAAAAGTAATTTGGTCATGTAGATAAGAATTACTAGCTCCTTTATGATTCTCAATCAAAAGGATCTAAGTATCTTCATGCTCTAATTCTTACTTCAATGACCAAGAATCAAATGCCATAATCGAAATCATATGCAATCAATTTTCTTGACATTTATATTGAGCATTGACTTACTACTATTGTTTTATGCTTTATGTCATTAGTTAAATACATTCAACATCTAGTATCGAATACTTATGATGTTAATACAATAATAATAACTTCTAGCTCAATCATAAACTTTGGCAAAATAGAAACTTCTATAAGCTTATTCTTCTTTAACTTTGTCAAGGAAACATTTTTAGTCCTTCATTTATCCATCTTTACCATAAAAATGCTTGAGAACATTTCCAAGTTAGTGCCTTTATTGTGGTTGCCTTCCTAATTCATAATTAAGGCAATGTCAATTCCATCTCATGGAAGCTCACTCCTAATTATGAATTGTATTTGGTAGAGATTATGGAACGAAGTCGATACTTAGTTCATGATAAACACATTGCTCTAGCTTTACCATAAAGCCTAGCAACCTAGCAACCTTAAATCTTTCTTCTAATAGAACTATCTTTTATCTTCTCACATAGAAACAATTTCTATGTTATCTCATAACTTTATGTATGACCTTGATTATAGAACAATTCTTTTGATTGCAAAGTCATACATGTTGCTTTTCTCATATGTGATGTTGGCTACTATGAATACAAAGCTTCAAAAGCAACATGTATGACCATTTGAGGCTTAACGAGTCTAATAAGCATCCCATGCTTTATCACCATTTGCCTCAACATGGGCTTATGGCAAAGCTTTCTATAGATGGACAACCTTTTGCTTGAGAACATTTCTCAAGTCTTGGTAGCTTTCAAAAGGGTTTGGTCTAGTGAGTTTGATTTGCATCCAAGATGCACCATAGTGACAGATTTTTAGCCATTTGCAATGTATATAAACATGTTTGAATAGATAAAGCAATTGATAACTAACATGCATAAACTATTTAAAACAAGGTCTTAAAACTTTAAATAGTTCTCCCACTATTTTCTACAAGATGATAACCCTCCATATCACCTCGAGAGATCTATACTAGGATTCTCTTAGTGGGTTAGGATCCCATCCATCTAGTCATGGCCTTGAGTGTGCTCAACAAACCATGGTAGGTGATTTAGGTAGGCATCTGAGCTTACCAATTGTATCTTTATACAACTCCTAGATCAACTAGGTGACAACACATTGCCTAAACATATCATATATATTTCGCCTGGCCTTAGCTTTTAATTTCCATAATAATCAAGTTTCCAAGCATCCAGATTTTATGAAACTAATTGAGTAAAACCCACCAATAGCTCAAATATACTCGTGTAAAAGTGTGACCTTGAGTGTGCTCAACAAGTCTCCGATTAAAAAAGCAGACAAGTTATCTTACTATATGATGAAGGCAACTTGGTCATGCATGGCATGTGACTCAATATATAATGAGGGATTTCGTTTTTGATTTTATTAAGGTCTCATCTTTGCATGCATAGCATTTGTTAAATCACATAAAATAAATATATCACATGCATACTACTTTGCATTGCATAGCATTTATTAAATTACATAAATAAATCTATCACATGCAAACTACTTCGGATGATTATGGACTTTAACTATACTAATTTCCTTGAGCCGTCAAAGGAAACTAGCTTGGTCAAACCTAAGGGATTACATATAAGAATCTTCAAAATCTGCTTGTAATCTCCTTGTCCTCTTTGGCACCTCGAATCTCCATTGTCAATTTTTCCAAAATTCAATTCCTAATCTATCCTAATTCTAATTACATTTGAATGTAGAAACCTCAAGTTACATTCAAGGGGAGTGAGATAAGGAAAGAATTTTACAAACCGAGATAAAAAGATAAGGCAGGTCACGCAAGCCCTATTTCAAAAATACCAAGAATACAGATTTAACCATAGCATAATCATATTGGGCCTAAGTCCATAATCATCCACATATATTCATCAATATGAATAAAATTTAAAGACATGTCTCATTCAAATTGTTAGTCATATGAGGTATTTGAGATTAGTAATTTTCAACATTTGAATTTTGTCAATTTCAAACGTTTGAGTAATTTTATGTAAGGAAACTTCTTTCATATATGGTAAGTATTACCAATCAAAATTAGTAATTTATCCATTCCTAATCTTATTAGGATTAGAATTAAATTTCATTATGAATTAAAATATTTTTTAATTAAAGATTGCATATCTGCTATTACCTAATCTTTATTAGGTAATTTAGATCAAATCTAAGACAAGAAAATCTTTAATTTAGTTTTAGTATCTTATTCAAACTTCCTTCCTTAATTAAGGAAATTTATTCATGATGAAAGACTTGTCTTCATTTATCTTTGACTTTCATAATTCTAGGAATAAAATTTCTTAATTTTTGGTGTTAAGAAATAATTTCAGATATCCTTAATATAAGGAATCAAATTCCTTAATTCAAAATATCTAAATTTATTATCTTTAAGAAACTATTTCCATAATTATCCAATTAACTTTTGAATATTATTGACTCCCATAACTTTAGGAATCAAACTCCATGATTTATGGGTGTCATAAATTAAATCCTGATATCCTTTATTTAAGAAATCAAATTCCTTAATTCTAATTATGTCCAAATTATATTTTATGGAACCTTTCCATAATTATTCAAATAGCCAATTTGTAATTTAAATTGTACCAATCAAAGATGCAATTTAGGCAAGTAATCAATGCCAAAACAGTGGCATTAGTCAACTGTAGGCAGCATTGGTGCAGTCAAAATTTTTGGTTTTTATGGGGCCTTAAATTTATGAATTTTAATTCCAAATTTTTTTTCTAATTAGCCAACATATGGAACTATTCCATATCAAATTTGCATAATTTTTGGATGCAAATTGCTTGGTCAAATCACCCCAAAACAGTGACTATTTACTGCTACTGGCAGCAATGGTGCAGTTATAGTTCTATGCTTCAAAGCGGCTTCAAATCAGGGGTGAGCAAATATACACCGAACTGAACAACCGAACCAAATCGAAATGAGTTTGGTTTTTTCGGTTTGATTAGTTCGGTTAGTAAAATTATTTCAGTTCGGTTTCAATTAAGAAAATTTCTAACCGAACTAACCGAACCCAAATAAGGGTATTATGGAGATTTTACATGAAAAAAAATCATAAACCTAAATTATTTATTGTTGTTTATATCATATAAATTATATGAGTGTTCATTTTATTTATTATAATTTTTAGGGTCATTTTTAATATTTTTGTAATATTGATTTATTTAAAAAAATACAGTATAAATAAATATATACAAACAAAAAAAAATTGTTAAGTTCGATTTTTGAAAACCGAACCGAACTAACCGAATTAGTTCAGTTTCGATTAGTTATATAGTTCTGTTCGATTTCAGTTATTTTAAGGAAGGAGTTCAGTTAGTTCGGTTATTGGATATCCAAAATCGAACTAACCGTTTGCACACCCTTAGTAATGTCGTAATCACGATGGTAAATCCTCTTGATTGAGAGAAGATACGACACTACTCTTATTTTGACTCAAGCCCGTTTACACCACAAAGGGAGGAAGAACCCAAGCCACCAAAGTGTTTGGCCTTTAACGATATCCACACAATTGCACTTGAACCTTCAGCAAAGTAGGAGCTTTTAACTACTCTCTGTACTAGCAGAGTTGACAACAATTGTCTTTTTCTTCACACAAACTATAAGCCAGATCACTTTAGCAAAATTCATCACAAGATTTTTTTGTCAACCACAAGAGGCGGCTAGAGAATTTTTTGTTGTTTTTGACAACTAGGTTTTTATAGTCATATGTGAGTAGTTAAAGATGATATTCATACCTAGGTTAAACAACTCCCATAATTGCAACTAAAGGCCCAATATTATAACCCATTATAATAGTGGCCCAACACTTAATTAAATACTTTTAATTTAGTCATTGAAAATTAAAATCAAATTAATTTCCTTTTGTCATGTTTGCAATTAAGGTTCTAATATTATAACTATTTATAATATTAACCCTAATCTTAATTAAACTATTTTAATTAAATCCTTAGAAGTTAAAACCTAGAGCATGATTTAAGTCTAACTTAAATCATCACACTCCCAATTTAATTCATGCTATAACTTTTGTGTGTGACCCATTAGGTTCTTAACAAGTTGGCAATGAAATTAAATTTTAATATTAATTAATTAATTAATTCAATTCCATAGACCAAGATTGGCATCTAGCAATGCATCATGGCCACCCAATTGTTAGGAAAGTCAAAGGATTCTTCAACAACCTTTCAGTATACAGTCTATCAGTGTAATTCATGCTCACATCATATATCCAAGAAATGATAAAAGCATGGTGCAGTGTCTACTTTTATTGACCTCCATATTCGTTCTTGTAGTTAGATCATTAGCTTTGTGGAGACTTATGAAACTCTTTTCATAATCTCCAAGTCGCCTTAGCCAAGGACTTCAATAAGCTAATATCAACCAAGAGTTGTTAGGATATATCCCCTAAATCACTTGGGGTGATGATTCCTTTCTTAACCACTCATTTGCCTTTACATGCTTCATGCTATACCCAAAAGCATCCTATTTTGGCATTCTTGGTTTGGCACATGTAGGGATGAAATCAAAGCATAGCACTCCACACATAAGACAACATGGTGTCTTAAGTCTAGGCAGTATTTACGCAACTAATATATGAGAACTATTGCATAGACGCTTAAGTAAAATACCAAATGCACTTCTCATGGCGAGTCATGTTCAATGAACTTGCTCTCCTAGGCAAGCAACTACATTCTAATTCCTAATATCTCTATACTTTAACAAATCAGATCGGTTGCTTACTTCCTAAGTAAGAAACATAGAATGTATCAATCTCTAAGTATCATTGATGTCCAGTCTCAATGATACATCGATCAAAAATATTTAGAGATTATGTTTTGATACATAAGGATCTCATAACTGTAACTCATTACAGTTCCCTTGCAAGGCATATTAATCTCATGGACTTTATCCAATTAAACTTATAACTCATTATAATTATCATCTTATTGATGAAGGAAAACCTCTAATCATTCAACATGAATGATATTGTTGCATGATTAGAATTAAGCCTTAACCAATCCCAATTGGCTACAAGGCTCATCCTAACAGTGTTTTATTTAGATATTATAAACTAATTTTCGTATCTAGGATTATGGTGAATTTCAACATGTAGTCTAAATACTAGTTTTTCTGTTATTTATCATGAATGGGTATCGTTTTACTTATTCAAATATGTTCTTAATACCTTTAATTGCCTAATCAACAATTAATTAATTTGTGAATTTAATTGAAACTCAACAGATAGATTTTAGGTTGGACTAAGATTTAAATAGTGTATGTTCATGTCACTTAGGTGACTTGATTCGCGATTTGGGTGGACATACGCCAATTGCCATACATAGTTAAATTAGAATACTTTCTTAATGAACTTAATTTAATTAATTCCTATAGACATATAGTGAACTGGTTAAGTTAGGTGTTTATAAAAGCATCTCGACGGAGACTTATCCATAACTTTGGATTCTAGGTTAATAAAATCACCCAAGAAAGATAAATAATAAGAAAAGCTAGTATTAGATGAAATGTTGAATCAACCCATAATCCTAGGTCTTTAATCTACTATTTTCTCAACATATTTAGTTTTTGCTGGTTAATTTATTGTTTATTTTTAATTTTGTCTTTGATTAGCTTTTCAATTTTCGATTAACTTAAATAAAACTAATTTGTTATATAATTTTAATACTTAGTGAAACTTTAAAAACAAATCCTTATGAGAATGATAATCTGGACTTACTATTTATGTTATTTGTTCGATATGTATACTTGCATGTGCAAAACCAACAACAGTTTTGAAACTAAAAATTGTAGTTCATGCATTGGATCCATGATAAGTAGATTACCACTTATCTTAAACTTGAAATATTTTAAAGACAGAAATTTGTTAGTATCTCATTTTTTGTTCTTATAAGTAGTCTCCAAAGTTCCCTATATTTCCTTTGGAGTCTTTAGATTGGAGTAGAGATCACATAGACAATCTGCCAAAGTGTTTAAGATATGTCCACGATATATCAATTCATCTTCTTCACATTTTTTCCTCTTTGTTTTTTATGCATCAAAATTTCATCAGTTGGTTTTAGAAGTATAGTAAGACTTGGATCCAAAACATAATAAATCTTCAGAGTCATAAGCAAAAATACCATCTTATCCCTCAAACAGCTGAAATTGGTTACATCAAACCTATCTATTTTGATGAATTCTTGATTCATGATTTAAAACCTCAAATTTGAATTAGACTTTATTGAGTACAACTCTTTAAAATTGTTAGAAATTTAATATAAGAAAAAAAGTAAAAAAGGTTTAGGGATGCTGTAAAATACTATTGTTAAAGAGTTATTACCTACTATGGGGATTTACAAACAAGGGCTCTCTAGGATACAACAAGCCTATTGAAAAATTTTATTAAAACTGAAAGTCTGCTTTGAAAGTGTGTTTGTCAAACCTTGTTCTATAAAATAATTACGACATCATTTACATACTCAATAGAATGGTTGCATATTTAGGAAGTTTGAGAAATTGTTAAAAGACGATATTGCCCCTAATGGTATCATTAAGTCAATTAAGCCTCAAACTAGTTCAAATAGGAATTTTAAGGTGAAATTAAGAGTTTCACAGTCCAGGGATGACTCAAAATGGTAATTCAGAGTTCGAGAATCAATTTGGAGTCAAACCAGAATTTTTACTATTTAGGGGTAAAATGGTCATTTGTCACTTGGGGATAAAATGAGAATTTTAGAAAAGATTTTTTTGGCCCCATTTGACTTATTGGAGTATGATTTGAGGTTTAGAAGTGAAATTTTAATTTCGGTATAATTTGGAGTATAGGGGTGAAATGGTAATTTTGCCACCCTGGGGACAAATCAGAAAATTTTCACCTCCGACACTTGTCAAGATCAAGGAATTTTATTCATCATAGAAATGGATAAACATGAGAAATTTGTGGTCGAGAATTAAAGAATTAAAAGACAAATATTTAAAATTTGAACCAATAAGGAAATGTCATGTGTCATGCTTTTATTATTTTATTGTTTCTTTATAAAAAAGGCATAAAAATCAGTCCATTTCTTTCATATGGCCGGCCAAACCAAGAGCAAAGAAGAACAAAGGGAGAAAAGAAAAACAAAAACCCTAGGTGGAGAAATTCAAGGGAAAATTGGTGAAAATTCAAGGAAACAAGTGACAAAAGGTAAAATTTTTTTATTTTGACTTGTGATCTACCTTTTCCATGCATTTCTCCTCATTTTTGATGGTTAAATTACATGTTTTCATGATGAATTCATGGCTGGTTGGAATGGGTATGGAGAGAGAATGATGTTAGATTGATTTGATTCTAAGTTATGTTAGTGTTTTTAGTTAGTTAAGCATGTTTGGAAACAAAACAACAAGAAAGGAATCCATTTTCCCCATGAACCTTCAATGGTCGAACCTTATGTGAAGTGCAGAAGTAATGAATTGATTTTGTGATCAAGTGAATTGGTTGAAAAATTGATGAAATGATGATTTATGATGAGAAAATGGAATGGGAAAATTTTTAGTGATAATGCACCACAATGGCCGAAATTTTCAAGAAGAATTGTGAGGGATGTTAGGCTGAATTTTAGATTATTGAAATTGTATTTAGTGAATTGAAATATTAGAAATGAAATGGAGCAATTTGGAGCCAAATCGGACACAATTGTCTTTTAATTGGATAATAGGCTGAATTAGGTTAGCACTGCATTTAAGAGGTAGTCGGATAAGTTGCATATCATATCATGCATATACACCGAGCTTGAATTGATTTTATAATGGTCAAGCATTGATGTGGTGAATTATGTATTATACATTGTGGATAGATAGTGAGTAAATTACACTGGTAAAAGTACAGAGATTGTGCTTGGAGACTGGGATTTGGAGTACATCGACTCCTAGAATTGTGAGTAAACTTATTATCGTCTTAATTATCTAGAGTAGTTTTATACAATTGTGTAATTTTATGAAAAATGGGTTTAAATGGTAATTTGCTATGTTTTAGGAGAAATTGTGATTTTATAAAATGATTTTATAAATTTTTTAGAAAATTGAATACTGGTTTTGAAAATAGAGTAATTAGAGACTGTATGCTTGTGTTGTAAATTTATGATTTTAAATTGAATGGCTTATGACAATATATGAGCATGAATGGCTAAACTAATTTTTTGTGTTAGAATTATTTGTACTATGTATTCAGCCTTGAGAGGTTAGGTTGCGATAAATTGCCATGTCATGCGAAAAAAGATTATATAAGTCAGGTGGTAGATAAAATAATCCATAGTCACTACAGTGGTGGGGGTTTTCGTGGACTACCTATGAGAGAAGCACGGTAACCCAATTATATATTTACCTCCGGGGGGAGATGTTGGATGAAGTATCTCCTGAGGTAAAGATTTGATTGCACTTCACGTGGACCACTACGTGAGAGTGAAACTCAGCCAACGCCAAGGCATAGCTAAAATTTCGGATGTAAAGACATTTAACAGCCTTGGCGGACTTGGTTGGGATAACCCTCGATCAAGGTATCCCTGATAACTGAGTATGAGAATGATTTTTGGCACGAGCCAAGCTTTTCGGGAAATCATAAGCTTATTTGTTTATTTGGTTGAAATGAGTTGAAAGGTAATGAAATTACAGTATGATGACTTATTTTAATTTGTCTCCATTTACTCGCCTTTAGATAGTTTAGATAGTGTCTATTTACTCACTGGGATTTTATAATCTCACCGCCCTCATTTTCTCACATTTCAGGTTCAAGGAATTCCATAGTTAGCTGACTTTGACAAGGACCTTTATTTGGACTTGAATCGGCAAAAGCTGTAGGTTTTCAGCTTCTGATGCATTTTGGTTAGATGTGGGCCCACGTGTCGCTGTAAAAGTAATTTTATGCTTTGGTTATTTGCTTTATAGTATATATGAATATAATTAACTTTTACGCTATAAAAATTATTTACCGATAGCTTTATAAAAATTATTTTACAAGAAAATAGTTTATTTTATTGAATATTTTTATTATATTCAAATGGTCAGATTTTCACTTCAAATGAACGTTTTAGATACTTAATTTTTTTTAAATCACTAAATATATATTTTCTGCTTACCTACTACATTTTTAGCAAGTTTTGAGATTTTGGACGAAAAATGACAAAAATGCCCCTGTGAGTCAGAAAACAATATTTTATGTTCTGATTTGGAAATGACTTGTAATCCTTCGAATTACGATATTTGATAACTATTGCTCACCGGGGAAGTGCGAAAGCTGATACGAGAGCCTTGCGAGGTTTCGATCGGCATTCAGGGTGAAGAATGTCTGTCGAAGCTTCGCGACGGTTGTCACGGACTCTATGAGAGTTTCGGGTCGTGACAATGTTCTCTTTTATAAACATTGAACCAGTGTGTTTCAATAATTGTGTGTTGAAAACACTGAACAATTAACCAGTGTGTTTCAACAATTGTGTTTGTTGAAAAATATTGAAAAAGAATCTGAGTAATTAATTAACTTCTAATGTGAGACTTCCAATAAACTCAAATATTACAAACTATCTAATATATACCATAATTCAACTCAGATTTATTTGATTTCAAAATAGACATCCTGTCCCAAACTAATCATCTCAACAAGTTTTGCAAATCTTGTGGTTAAAACATCCTTTCCTTTTCCATTAGTTATGTGTGAATAGCTATCTCGTGATATGCTTTTTACCCTTCATGAAATAAAAAAAAATGATGATTTAAATAGAATATAAACAATCTAATAAAAAAGAAATAACTCGTTTCTTACTTGATTAGTTGCTTGCCTTAAATTTTTTTTAAATAAATAAATGAAAGGAATGATATCCACTGCAAAACAAGTACATCAAGTATGAGAAATATATACACGCACACTCATCCCGCACATGCACGGTTGCATTTGTCACACAATGGTACCATTTATGACATAGTATATATATATATATATATATATCAAAATTATATAGAAACATATGAATTCATCACACTATCCATTTCATAACATAAAAACATTTCATAAGGGCTTGTTCCTGTGCGAGTTTTGAAGATAAAAGCAATAAAACACTTTAGGGGATTCAATCAAACATACATGTGTATATCCAAAAACCTTTTTAATGCAAGTTCACTCATCGATACCTGTTGAACCTTTAATCGACTCTAACTTTCCTAATGGTCCAAATGTGGCTGAGGGGCCTTGTTGGAACCTATCACGCACAAAAACATCACAGCCAATCCAATTTACATTAATATCACTCTAAAAGCTATTTCCCAATTCAAGCTTCAATAGCCCTTCCTATCTACCTTCCAATTACCATTTGATTGGCTATTCCATTTCTCTACTTTAGTAACACTAGAAATAGATAAACAATTTCAGTAAATAACACAACTCATAACTCTAATTAGTAGCCATCATCAATAACTTAAAACCAATCCTAATTCATCACTCACCTTGGTGGATGGTAATGAAATTTCTTCCCAAAAGTCCTCAAGCTATCATGAAACCTCTCTTTCTCTCTCTACAAAGTTCAGCTGGTGAGAGAAAGTATTGAAGAAAGACTTTTAATGGTTTGTTTAAGGTGAAGGAGTAAAAGAGTATGAAAAACCCTACAACAGGGTGTGTAAAGCACGAAAATTGAGGTTAGTTTGAGAGAGTGATGGAAGCTTGAGAGAAACTTTCATGGAAGAGGAGAAAAATGTGAGATGGGAGAAGGAAAAAGAAGAAATTGCTAGAGAATTGTGGAAGCTGCTGGAAAAGATGAGATCTTTATAGTTAAAGCTTATCTAATTTCTCATGCAATTACAATAATGCCCTTAACAAGGCCACTTGTCTTCCTCATTTTCTTGTGCAATCTTTTTAATTTTTTGACACTGGGAAAAGGTCCAAAATCCTCTGAAAGAGGTCCCTTAAGTAGCCCCCAAAAGTCCTAGCTTCAAAAATTCCCTAAACTTGTTATTTTTGGAAATTATGGTGAGGGCCACGGCTCTCAATTTCCAGCGCCGCTGCGCTCAAATGTTCTGTCCAAATCTATTCTTCTAGCTTAGTACTTTCACTTCGATAAGGATTTTTACCACCTTCCCGTCAAAACTGGGCAAAATGGTAAACATAAAAGTTGTAGCACTACCTCTTAGGTTTCTAATGGTATAAATATCATGTTATTTAAACTTTTGTAGTGGGAGATATGCTTAAAAAACCAAAATATATGCAAATAGAGCAACAACCCACTATGCACCTTTCTTCACCAATTGAAATTATTTTTTAATCCTACTCCTATAACGACATAAAATAATTATAAGTACCATAAAACTAGCATCATTAGCTCAAATTAAACCTTTAAACATAAGTTTTACCTTGAGTTACGTCTTTATGAAGGTCGAGGTTTTACAACCTCGACGTCTATAGGCTTATAACTAGGTGTAGACGCGATAACACTGGCTCAAAGGTAATTTCATTATTTCTCATGGTGAGCCCCTAGAAGTAGGCTTTCAAACATTATTAAGGTCTAAGTAGGCCTAAGGAATAAATGAATGAGGGTAAAATAAATGAAGAAGATATAAATACTGATAATTTCCACGGTAGGGGTAAAATGGTCATTTTGCACCTTAAGCCTAAATTTTTAAGTTTTCATGAACTTGAGTACTTTTAGACTATTATGGACTTTGTCTCAGTGTTAAAGGAGTAAAAAGAGTGCATAAAGGAAAGGAGGAAGACAGGTGGCCTTGTTAAGGGCATTATTGTAAATTGCACGAAAATTGGATAAACTTTAACTATAAATATCTAATCTCTAGCAGCTTTTCTTCAGTTTTCCAGTAACTTCTCTTCTTCTTCTTCCTCCTCTCCTCTTCTCCATTCCAGGTTTCTTTACACCTTTCATGGAAGTATCTTTTGACACCTTTAAAACTTCCCCAAATTTGCTTTATTCCTCATGTTTTTCTACACCTTTTCATAGGGTTTTTCATGCTCTTCCACTTTTTCACCTCAACAGCCTTCAAAAGTCTTTCTTAAGTACATTCACTCACTTATTGGACGTGTAGAGAGAGAAGGAGTGATTTCCCTTATTAGCTTGGAAGAATTTTGAAAAGAAATTCAATTACAAATCCACTAAGGTGAGTGAACTTGCATTTAAAATATTTTGGGAAATGTATTGGTATTTGGATGAAGCATGTGAATGATTTTTATTTGATTTTTCCTTAAAGATTATGCATGGGAATAAGCCTTCATTAAAACATTTTATGTGGTGAGTGTGCAACATGATGAATCCTTGTGCTCCTATAGGATGCTGATATATATATATATATATATATATATATATATGTTGTGTATCGATAGTTAATAATGTGTAATAAATATACCATATGTGCACGCGATGTGGGGGATGCACATGCTGGTGATGATCGATGCGGGAGTGTGGATGATGATATTGCTTGTGCGAGATGTAAGGGATGCACACGGGGTTATTAGCTGTGCACGATGTGCGGGATGCACACGATGACTCAAGTTATGTGCACGATGTGGGTGTTGCACATGAGTTGGGTGAGGCAGTAGTGGTATTGGTGGTTATATATGTGTGTGTATATATATATATATATATATATATATATATATATATGTATATATGCAATAGAAAGTTCATGAATATGGTATATAGTTGTAATGTATGTGAAATCTTGCAGATTGAACCTTGGAAATTGCTAAGTATTTTCAAGTTGATTTTGTTATTGCAGCAGAATGGCCTTTTCTTGATATAATGAGAACTTTCTTTTTGGTGTTCTGTTTCTCGCTGCAGCGAGAAACTCTCAGGTTGGGAGGCTGGCTACAGTCTTGTAACTCACTGCAGCGAGAATACATTATCGTTGCAGCGAGATGTCTACAAGTGGTTTCGTTGTAACGAGAATTTATTCTTGCTGCAGCGAGAAACCTTCTGTTGTGCTTGCTACCTTGTTTGGTTTCTGCCCTATTTTCCACTTCTTTAACATCATAGTTTATCATGGACTTCCAACATCAAAGAATTAATTTATTAAGTTTGAAATAAGGGGTTTTAGAGAAAAATTCTCGGCCAGCGAGAATGCCTTTCGGCTGCAGAGAGGATCAGTCATGTCACGACCCAAATTCCCGAGCCATGACCGACGCATGGGCCCAATGGGCATAGCTCACTAAGCCCAAGCAAGCCTCCTTATGCAATTTTGATGATCATTCCCATCCATCATCTTTAAAATGAAGTGCCGTAACTCTCAAAAGTAAATGTTCCAGTAATATTTTATAACAATTGAATATTCATTTTTATATTATATCAAAATACTGTCATCATCAATCCAACATATAGATACTTCATTTATAACATGACTCTTAGTAGTTTACATTACATATACATGTTCACAAGTAATAGACTCGAGACCGTCAGCGGAGTGACTCTGGGTGAAGATACAGCTACTGAGATGCCATAGTACCTACCAAGAAGATGAGCATATGTATGCGACTTAATCTAGGTCCCAACTGCCTCCAAATCTAAAAATAAGAATTTAAAGAAAACATGAGTACGAAACTCAGTGAGTGAACATAAGAAGGGAACAAGCAATCAATAGGAAGAATTTGGGAATCATGATGCACTTGTTTCAAAAACGATGCAATTGATTTAATTTCTTACTAAAAAACCCCTCATTTCAAACTTTGATTAATAACCTCATAGTGTTGCAACAACTCATGATCAATCCATGAAGTTAAATGGGTGAAAAATATGTCAAAAACCGAATAGGGTAGCATGCAGGACAGAATGTTTCTCGCTGTAGCGAAGTGCATTCTCGCTGCAGTGAGAAACAGTACCAGTTTGAATGTGTTTCAGTTTTTCTAGTATATCTTCCTCTACAGAAGTTCAATTGATCTGATTTTTCAACTATTAGAAAGCTAAGAGGTAGAGTTACAACTTTTATGTTTACTACTTTTCCTATTTCAGACGGGAAAAAGGTCAAAATCTTCATCAAAGTGAAGGCACTGCATTAGAACTCGAGAGTTTCTAGTTGTAGCGAGATTTATTTTCGCTGCAGCAAGTTTTCTGCTGCCAAAACAGAATGTTTCTCGCTGCAGAGAAAAAGCATTCTTGCTACAGTGAGAAGCAAGGCACCTAAGTGAAAAAGGGACCTCCCTTGCACAAAAAATCCATTTGGTGCTGCAATAAAAATCAATTTTGCAAGAAAATGGGAATTTCTCAATATTCATCATGCCAAATTTCACATGCATTTCAATCATATATCATATTCATGAACTTTCATTTCATAAGCATAGATATGCATAAATACATAGATAAACATCAATATCATCATAATCACACCCGGTTCATGTACATCTCCCCACATCGTGCACATAACCTGCGCCATCGTGTGCATCCCCCCACATCGTGCACAATCAGTGCCATCGTGTACATCCCCCCACATCGTGCACACGGGCACTATGATCATCCATCTCCCACACCACCATCATCACCGGCATGTGCATCCCCCCACATCGTGCACACACATGGTTTTAATCATCATACACAATATCAACTATCATATATAACATATATATATATATATATATATATATATATATATCATCATAATTCAATAGTGCATGAATCCATAACAACCACATATCAAAACATAAAACCATTTAGCAAAAGCTTGTTCCCAAGGCATTTGTTTTAAGAAAAAGTTGTATAAAATCATTCAAATGCTTTGTACAAAACAGTCACATTCCCAAAACGATTTTGAAATGCAGTTCACTCACCGGCATTGTTGAACCTCTAATCGATTCTAACCTCCACTAATGGTTCAAATGGGCAAGTGAGGCCTTGTTGGAACCTATACACACACAACATCACAACCAATCCAATTTATATTAATATCACTCTAAAAGCTAGTTTCTAATTCAAATTCTTCTAGTCATTCCTAATTGGCTTCCAATTATATCAAATGGCTATTCCTTGCACTACTGTAATCACACTAAAAATGAATAAACAACTCAACAATAAAACAGCTCATAATCCCAATTACTAGCCATTATCAACAACTTAAAACCAAGCCTAGTTCATCACTCACCTTAGGGTTTCTTTGTAGTTGAATTCTCTTCCAATAGCTTCCAAACAATTATGGAAAATCTATCTTTATCTCTCTAAACCTCTAACTAGTGAGAGAAAGTGCTAAACAAGGACTTTTTGAGGGTTTTAAAGTGAGAGAGTGAAAGAGCACAAGGGTTCTAGTCAAAAGGGCATAAAGTTATAAAAATTAGAGCTAGAGAGAGAAAGTTGTGAAAGTTTCATATCAAGCTTCCATGGAGGATGGAAGCAAAGTGAGATGGAAGAAGAATAAGGAAAAGAAGCTACTGGAGAATGAATAAGCTGCTGGAAGAAAAATATATTTATAGCTCAAGTTTATCCATTCCACTTGAAATTACGAAAATGCCCTTAGCACATTAACTTGTTCTTTTTCAATCCTTGGTGCAATATTTTTAATCTTTTGATACTAAAACAAGTCCAGATGGTCTAGACATGCTCGAGTTTATGAAACTTAAAATTTTTGACTCGAGGTGAAAAATGACCATTTTGCCCCTATAGTGAAAATTATTGAAACTTCTAGTTTTCTTCGTGTTTTCATCATTACACATTATTTATTCGGTCTTATGCCTGTTTAGACCTTAAAATATCATAAAACCTTCTTTTGAGAGCTTTTTAGAGGAAATGACGAAACTGCCCCTAGCCCGTGCTATTGTGTCTATGCGTAGTTATGAGCCTATAGGGGTTGAGGTCTCATAAGTCATTTCGCTCGACTTGCTTGAATGCTACTAAAGTTTTCTCTCTTCAAATTCTTTTTTGTGTGTGGATCTTTCATCATCAAGTGATTAACCAATTAAGGGTTTAATGAGGGGTTTTAATAAGAACTAAACTAAATTGCATTGTTTTTTTAAAATAAGTGCATCATAATTTCTTTAAACTTTCGTATCGCTTGCTTGTTCCCTTCTTTTGTTCACTCATTAGGTTTATACTCATTGTTGTCAACTTCATGTTTTCATATCAGGAGGCAGTCGGTAACTAGGTCGAGGTGTCATCGTAGATTCGTCTCCTTGGTAGGTATCTCGGCATTCAATAGCTGTACTTTCACCTAGACTCTCCGCTAGAAATCAAGTATCCCTTTTGTTGTGTATAAACAAACCCGATGTAAACTATTAAGATATATGTTTTAGACAATATACATATATTTTGATTGGTAATGCCACTATGAGTTGGCAATGGTTAGCATTATTTTGAATTAGAATTATGAAATATGACTTTAGCAACTTTTGATAGAATGATGAACAGGTCATATAAATAGGCTTGCTTAGGCTTAGTAGGCTATGTGTCACAACCCAATTCTCGAGCCATGACCGACGCAAAGATCCAATAAGCATAGCGCATTAGGCCCAAGCAAGCCTCTCAATATGCACTTGTATATTAACCCATCTATCTAGCATATTTTTTTAAGATCTGTACTTAATAGTGTTCAAATGCCGATTTCTCCAACGCAACTCATAAAACCCAAGTGAATGCTCACATTAGCATCATAATTTAAATCATACATAAATAGTTGTCAATATATCTTTGCAAATTCACATGAAACATATACAAAGACTTTGACCGTCAACGGAGTGACTCTGGATGGGGAGATATGACTACTAAGTGTCAAGATACCTACCCAAGGGATGAGGGTACGCGAACACCTCAATCTACGTATCAACGACCATTGAATCTGAAAACATGAAATTGAAAACGTGAGTATAAACTCAGTGAGTGAACATAAGAAGGGAACAAGCAATATAATAAGGAAAAGTTTGAAATCATAATGCACTTATTTAAAAACGATGCACTTTAGCTTAAGTCCTTATTAAAACCCTCAATTGAACCCTTGGTCTCTAAATCATGTGACGATAGAGAATTCATATTCAACATGAAATTGGAGAAGTGGAAAATATGGCAAACACCAGCCAAACGCTTAGCGAAACAGAAAGTTTCATTCTCGCCGCAGCAAAAGGCATTCTCGGTTTGCATATGGTTCAGGTTTTCAAGCATATCTTCCACTAAATGGGTCCAATTGACATGATTGTTAGGTCATTAGAAAGCTAAGAGGCAGGGCTACGACTTTAGTGTGTACTGCTTTGCCCAGTTCTGATCGAAAAGTGGTCAAAATTGCTGTCAAAGTGACAGCATTGCACCACCATTGAGAGTTTCTGGCGGCAGCGAGAATCCTTGTTCCAATGAACACCAATTTGACAATACTTAGCAACTTTCAAAGTTCAACATGCAAGATTCACATTTGCAAAACCATATACCATACTCATGAACTTTGATTTCATAAACATAGATATATATATAAATGCATGATAACACCAATATCAGCATAATCACACCCGGCTCATGTACATCCCCTCACATCGTGCACATAGCCGGCACCATCATGTGCATCCCCCCACATCATGCACAATCAGTACCATCATGTACATCCCCCCACATCGTGCACACAGGCACTATCATCATCCATCTCCTACACCACCATCATCATCGGCATGTGTATCCCCCCACATCGTGCACACACACGGTTATAGTCATCATACATAATATCAACTATCATGCACAACATATATATATATATATATATATATATATATATATATATATATATATCATCATAATGAAATAGTATATGAATCAATAACAACCACATATCACAACATAAAACCATTTAGTAAAAGCTTGTTCCCAAGGCACTTGTTTTAAGATAAAGTTGTATAAAATCATTCAAATGCTTTGTACAAAACAGTCACATTCCCAAAATGATTTTGAAATGTAGTTCACTCACCTTACTATAGTGAGATATTACATCGCTATTTGATCGGAGGTGTCTCTAACTATTTTCACTAGCCGGTCGCTCGTTATTTACTTCAGCACGCCACCACAGTACTCTAACCTTATCTTTGCACTTATTAATAATAATACGAACTTAATATATTTAATTACATATGTATACGGGCAGCACTTCAATCAATTAATCCTTACTCAAATTTATATTTTTCATCCTATCATGAAACCATATTCAATTAACTCACATCTTAATACATTTTTACCAAAATTACTTATATCATTGCTTACGAAATTCCTTAGATTATATCACCGGCAACTTAATTATGATGTCACGTGTCTATTTCAACCTTTCTAAATAATTTTCACCCAAATCTATCTTATATTTCCAAACATAATCCACATATATGGTAGTAACAATCATTCTCACTTTCACTCGATTATTTCCTAGTTTACATGCATTGTTATCTATCTAACTTTCAATACTTTGTTTCTCAATCCTCCATTCACAATATTCCTTTTTCATTTCTTTCAAACAACATGCAATACAATCTTAATAATTTTCAACTAGCTTAGGCAAATAAATCCTTTGAACAACCATAATTCCTCACAATATTCAACTAACCGTAGGTTTTAAAACATAGTTTTATGCTTACCGTTTTCCTTTTTTCCACTTTGAGTCCTTCATGTACCCATGGGTTTATTGGCTTACATGTTACCAATTTTTCCCCAATCAAGCCAATCTGTGCTGCCACAAGACATTTCTCTAAGTCACTAACTCATTTTCAAAAACTACTCAAGCCAAAAACAATAATTCTTACCGTTCCTTGCTTGAATCACCAAAACAAAGCTTTTTCTTCCTTTCTCTCTTTTTCTTTCTTCTCCTCCTAGGGTTTAGGTGTGCTAAAAATTAGGGTTAGAAGTTGTAACTTTGGTGCACAAGGAGTTAGGAGAGGAAAGAAGCAAGAAGAGAAAGGAAATGGAAAGAAAACAAGGAAAGAAAACAAGGAAAGAAAATGAAAGAAAATTAAGCTTCCATGGGAAAATGAGAGAATGGCGTTGGAAGCTTCAAGAATGAAGAAAAAACATCTTGCTGGACTATGAGGACTGTTTTGGGCTGATAAGGATGAGAGTCAAAGCTTCCTTTGGAAGCTTTGACCAAGCTTTGTGTAAAATTACCATTTTGCCTTTTTTGTTTCTTTCCATTTTAATTTAGTCCTCCTAACACTCATTTAACTCCAACTTCCTTCTATTATCTTCTTCTAAATATGTACAAACAAAGTATGAAGTTTGTACTATAACACGGTGTCCCTATAATATTTAAAATATTTATTTGCCCATGCTATCTTTACTTAATAAAGACACGCGGCCCCATTAACGTCATTTTTCTCCAAAATTCTCTCATTCTTCTTCTCCCCCACTTAGATTAACCATATACTCATTCTTCAAGGAAATTTTTGACATTGAATAAAATATTAATATTTTAATATTATTTTATTCTAAAAATTTCCTCTTGTCTCCTCTTGTCCCTTTGGTACCCAAAATACCTGATTAGGTCTCAATTGACTTTCGAATCACTTTTTATCTCACAAATTCTTCTCCGATAAAAATATTATTATTTTATTATTATTTTCTCATGTGTAGAATATTTTATCCCAAACTATTCCTTTCATCTTTCATCATTTCTAAACATTATAATTAACCTCAATTGGCATCCAGTAAGTTTTTATTAGTCACCATATCAAAGTACAGAGTATTATACTATGCTTGTTGGTCCCAGATAAATGTGCTAGAGGGGGGTGAATAGCACTTTTAGGCTCTTGGCAAGATGAGGAACTAATTTGAAAAGAAATGAAAATAAAAACAGAGTAGATAATGCACAGGAATTTAGAGTGGTTCGGTCCAAGACCTACATCTACTACCTTGATTATCCAACCAAGGATTTTTCAAACTAATCCACTATGAACCGGTGAAATTCACAAGCTTTCACCAAGCTTTTACAATGGCTTTTACCAAGCTTAGCTAAAACCTTTCACAATGGTTTTTAAACCCAAAGTGGTTTTTCAAAGGCTCAACCACAACCTACAACAATGGTTTTTCACGGGATCAACCAAAACCCAACACCTAACTCTTCAAGGTTAAGTTAGTTACTATACACTCAATCAAGCAATCCAAGCTTGAATAAATTCCTTTAGAGTGTCTCGCACATTCTAAGTATATAAGGAGAAAAGAAATAAGAATGTACCTATGATCACTAGCTTGATCTGAATGGTAACAAGTGAAGTGCCTATCTCAAATACAAAGATTGGAGTGAAGTGCAGAGAGTATTGTAGAGAATTTTTGCTATTTTGAGCTCTTTTTGTTCTTGGAAGCCTTTTTTTTCTTTCTAGCCGTTGGAACCCTATTTTATACTTGAAAAATCAACTCTGATGTGAGTTAGACAATTTTTGATCGTTGGGAACAATTTGGTAGCAATTCTGTCCATTAATCTATCTTATAGTGCACAATTCAAAATTTTTGGCAAAATGCTCTTAGGCGACTAACCGATATCTTAGTCGACTAAGTCGTCTCTGTCTTCTGTTCCCAGTTTTTGGCAGTTCCGGCAGTGTGCACTTAATCAACTAACTCATTCCTTGGTTGACTAAGTTAGTTCTGTTTCTCAACACTCTTCAGCCCGTAAACTTTTGATTTAAATCTTAGTTGACTAACTCTTCATTAATCGACTAAGAGGTTTCTATTTTGTTAATCAATTGTGACTTTCTTATTCCTATGCTCTTTGATATGTGCATTTGAATGATTGATTATTTATTTGCATACAATTTTTGTCTTGCACACTCAAGTAAAAATATTAGACACAAATGAATGAGAATGTTTTATTATCATCAAAAACTAATGGAGCCAACAATGCCCATTGAGCCCATACGCCGGTCATGGCCTGAAATTTGGGTGGTGACAACAAGCTTCTTTATGAAATCTTGTTCATCATTTCCTTACGTCACCATTCCTAAACCATAAATCTTGATTCTCAACTATGCGTATTTTAGTAACATACATGACAACTAAATATTTATATTTGTATTAACCCAAAATATTGTCATTCATTCATTGCCATCTCATAAAGGCGTCATCAATCCAAATATACATCTATTATTTGTAACCTAAATCTTAACGATTCACATCGAGTATATATATATACATACAAAAGACTTTTGACGACCAGCGAAGTGACCTTGGGTGAGGGGTACAGCTACTGAATGCCAAAATAACTACTAAAGGGTGAATGCAAGTGAACGCCTCAATTTAGGTCCCAACTACCTCTGAGTCTGAAAACATGAAGTTTAAAAGAGTGAGTATAAACTCAGTAAGTGAACATAAGAAGTAAGCAAGCATTAATACGAGAAGTTTTAGAAAACATGATGCACTTATGTTGAAAACAATGCAATTTAGCTCAATTTCTTGTTAAAACCCCTTCATTCAACTCTTGATCATTTAGTGCCTTAGTATTGAAAAAAAATCCATGATCAATAAAGAAGTTAAAGAGTGAAAGTACAGTATAGTTCAAGCAAGGCAAGCATAGTAGAACAAATCTCGCTGCAGCAGAAAGGCATTCTCACTGCAGTGAATGAATTTTTGCTGTAGTGAACTTTAGGGCAAAATTGTGAACCAACAACTCGAGAGTTTTTCGCTACAGCGAGAATGCATTTTCGCTGCAGCGAAAATCTGGGCAGCATTTTTACCCAACCACCCCGAGAGTTTCTCGCTGTAGTGAGAATACATTTTCACTGCAGCAAAAACTCGAGCCATGAAATTCCCCAGCGCCCGAGAGTTTCTCGCTGCAGCGAGAAATAGGGCAATTAAGTTAGAAGAATTTTTGTCACAATAAAAATCTAGTTTTGCTATAATACAATTCAATTTGGAAGCATTTAACAATTTCAACATTCAATATTCAATGCAAATACATATTAATTCCAAACCTCTCTATATAGCAAATATATATATACATATATAAACACATATACCACCATTTCCTCACCCAGCTCATGTGCACTCCCAAACCGCACATAGCAAAAGTCATCGTGTGCACCCCCACATCCAGCACAGTTAATGCCATTGTGTGCTTCCCTACATTGCACACAGGTAATATCATCATTCACACTCCCGCACCCCATCATCATCGGCATGTGCACTCCCACACCGCACATGCGCAGTTATAATTATCACACAATATTAACTATCCATACACAACATATATCTATGTATATATCCACATAATATAGGAGCACAAGGATTCATCATATTACACATTCACAACATACAACGTTTTATCAAGGGCTTGTTCCCATGCAATTTTAAAGAAAAACCAATAAAATATTTCAAGTGGTTCAATCAAGCACATAATCATTTATTCCAAAACATTTTTAATGCAAGTTCACTCACATGTCTTCATTAATGCTTGTGGATCAACTCCAACTTCGACTAATGCTCCGTGTGGAGGTGTGAGGCCTCGTTGGAACCTATCACACATAATAGCATCATAGTCAACTCAATTCACATAACTATAAATTCTAAAGGCTATCTCCTAAATCATGTTCTATTAGTTATTTCTAACTAGCTTCCAATTACCATTAAGTGGCTATTTATTTTCACTATTCTAGTCACACTAAAGATGAATAAACAACCTTAACTACGAAACACTTATAAATCTAGCCACTAGCCATTCTCAACAACTCAAAAATCAACTCAATTTCATTACTCACCTTGGTAGATTTGTAATTGAATTCCTTTTCAAAATTTCTTAAGCAATTATAGAAAGTCTCTCATTCTCTCTCTAAAACACCTAACTAGTGAGAGAAGTTATTAAGGTAAGACTTTTGAGGGTTTTAAGGTGAAAGAGTAAAAGAGCACAAAGGACTTTTGTGAAAAGGTGCACAAAAGCAAGAAAATTAGGGTTTAACTTGAGAAAGTCATGGAGGTTTTTAAGGAGGCTTTCATGGAAGATAAAGAACGTGAAATGGAGAGAAGAGATGGGAAAAAGAAGAAGAAGCTGCTAGAAGTTTGAAAAAGCTGTTGGAAGTTTTGATATTTATCCTATAGTTGACTAAAGTTCCTTTTTATTTACAAAAATGCCATTCAATAGTTGACTTTGCCTTCTTCTTCCACTTGGTTCAAACTTTTTACTTTTTTGACACTAAGAAAAGGTCCATAATAGATTAGAGGTACTCAGGTTCATGAAAACTTAAACTTTTAGACTCGAGACCCAAAATGACCATTTTGCCCTTACCATGGAAATTATCATTATTTCAATTTTTCTTCATTTATTTCATTATTACATGCATCATTCATTTATTCCTTGGCCTAATTAGGCCTTAATAATATTAGAAAACCCACTTCTAGGAGCTCACTAAGGGAAATGACGAAATTACCCCTAATCTGTGTTATCGCGTCTACTTCTAGTTATGTGTCTATGGAGGTCGAGGTTTCACATTAATTATAAGGCCATTAGTAGCTAAAGTTGGGACTAAATCCTTTACATTTTTTACACATATTCAAGGTGATATATATGGATTTATACATCTACCATGTGGACCATTTAGATATTTACAATTTTAATCAATGCATTGACTAGATGGCTACATGTGTGCTCATTATCAACTTACAATTCAGCATTTGCAATTATTCGTTTGCAAGCACATTTTCCTAATTATGCTATTAAGATTATTCATATTTAAAATGTTGGTGAATTTACATCTCAAGTGTTTAATGAATATGGCATATTAGTTAAAATAACTGTTGAATAACTTATTGCTCATGTTCATACACAAATCTTTTATTAAATACTTCCAACTGATTGCAAAGCCATTGCTTATGAAATCTAAACTCTCAATTTCTGTTTGGAGGGAATGCCATTTTGGATGCAGCAGCACTTGTATTCATCATGCCTACAAGTTATTACAAATTCTCCCTTATACAATTGGTTTATCATTAGAAACCAAATATTTCCCATCTAAAGAGTTTTAGATGTGTGATATATGTTTCAATTGCTCCAACACAACACACAAAGATAGGTCATCAAAGAAGGGTGGGAATATATGTTAGATATGGATCTACATCTATAATTAAACATTTAAAACTATTAATAGAAGATTTATTCATGACAAAGTTTACGGATTGTTATTTTGATGAAATAATTTTTCCAACATTAGGGAGAGAAAAATAAGCAATTGGAAAAGGAATTATCTTGGAATGCATTATCATTATCTAGTTTTGATCCTTACACAAATTAATATGTAACTTGAAGTTCAAAATATAATTTATTTGCAAAAATAGCAAATTAGTTACCAGACGTATTTACTGACCTAAAAAAAATAACTAAATCTTATATACCAGTTGCAAATGCTCTTATTAGAATTGATGTCCTTGTAAGACAAGGCATGCTAGAAGCATGAGAAACCAATCGTTCAAAAGATAAAATCCTCGAAAAAAAGAAGGAGAAAATATTCAAGATGGTTAGAATGAGGAAATAGAAACTCTAGAAAAGACCCCCTAACATAATTGATAAAATTTTAAAAGAAATTTAGGTACTTGAAATTAGTGAAAATGAAGAGATCTCAATAAATTATGTAACGACGAGAAAATTTAGAACCATAATAAAATAAACGTCGATGATATTTTTGTATATGATATAGCGCTCAATATTATAAAAGAAAATGAAGATAATGAACTTACATCTGTTGAAAAATGTAGACATAGAAATGATTGGTCAATGTGGAAAGACGTAATCGAGGTGCAATTCACTCGCAAAACATTAAGTTTTTGGACTTGTAGTCCGTACACCAAATAGTGTAAAACCAATGGGATATAAATGAGTATTTGTGCGAATACGAAATGAGAAAAATGGGATTATGAAATATAAAGCACGACTTTGTCGCACAAGGTTTTTCTCTTAATGAAATTATAACAAATATAATTTGGTATTGAGTATGAAGAGATATATTCTCTGTGGTGGATGCAATTACTATATTAACTAGTCTAGCAATAAATGAGAAGATTGAAATGCACTTAATGAACGTAGCTACAACCTATTTATATGATTCATTTGATATATATATATATATATATATGAAAATCTCTTAAGGATTTAAGTTGCCTAAAGCACATAATTTGAATTCCCGAAAAATTTATTTAATTAAATTAAATAAATCTTTATATGGATTAAAGTAATCTAGGCATATGTGGTATAATTGTCTTAGTGAATATTTGTTGAAGTAAGGCTATAAAAATGATCTTATATGCTCATGTGTTTTTATAAAAATATTTGGATTTGAATTTGTGATAATTGCTATTTATGTTGATAACTTAAATATTATTGGAGCTCTAGAAAAGTTATCAAAAACCGTTGATTATTTAAAGAAATAATTTAAGATGAAAGACCTTAGAAAAACAAGTTTTGTTAGGTTTTTTTGATTGAACACTTGACAAATAGAATTTTTGTCCATCAATCAAATTATATAGCAAAGGTGCTAAAACGATTTTCTATTGACAAAACATATCCATTGAGTTCACAAGTGGTTGTAAAGTCATTAGAAGTAAAACATACCCTTTCTGATCTCGTGAAGATGATGAAGAATTTCTTGGTCCTAAAGTACCATATCTTAGTGTCATTAGAGCACTAATATATCTTGCTAATATACACAACTTGATATACCATTTACTATAAATATTAGCAAGATATAGTTTTTCTCCAACTCAAAAACATTGGAATGAAATTAAACATATACTTGGATATCTTTGAGCAATAATGGACATGGGTTTATATTACTCAAATGTATCAAAATTAAATTTAATTGATTATGCAGATGCAGAATATTTAAATGATCCTCACAAAGCTTTATCCTAGACAAGTTACTTATTTACATATAGAGGTACTTCTATTTCATAGTGTTTTGCAAAACAAATTATTTTTGTTACTTCCTCTAACCTTGTAAAAATTTTGACAATTCATGAGGGAAGTTATGAATGTGTTTAATTAAGATCTGTAACTAAACATAGTTGAGAAATGTGTGGCTTGTCAACCAAAAAAGAAATTTCAACAACATTTTAGAAGAATAATATTGCTTGCATAGTATAGTTAAAGGAAGAATATATTAAAGGCAATAGAATAAAACATATTTCGTCAAAAATTCTTCTTTATCCATGATGGCCAAAAAATAAGTTATATTAGTGTTTAACAAATTTATTCAAACAACAATTTACCAGATTTATTCATCGAAGCCCTTCTTACTGTAATGTTTGAAAAGTTGATACAAATGATTGAAAATCATTTTAAAGATTTTAATATTTTAAAATGAAAATTGAATAACTATATCCAATTCGGTCCATTAACACTTTTAATCTCGAGCAGCTTATAAGCTGAATTGACTTCCTTTCTTCTTTTCTTGACAATTACACCCCCGTAATTTGCAATTGATCATGGGCTGGGCTACACTGACCACCGTTGAGGACTTGAAAGGGTGGCTTGGGCCTGTGGACCAAACCCCTCTTTAAAATCCTCCTAACATAAAATCCTGCTACGTTGGAAAATATGTAACATATAAAGGAGTAAAAACAAAGTTGAAATTTGCAAATTTGGGAATGGAATCAATTTTTCTCCCATCTTTGAATCTCGTATTGGTCGAGGAAATATATTACCCTATCCAAAACCAGTGCTGGAATACTGCTCTGAAATTGTTGTTTGCGATTACACTTGGAATGTTACAAATTGTTGCCATGGGTCAAATTGAGCTTGCAAAATTGAATGATTGAATCTTGCTCTGAAATTCTTTCCATCCTTGTCTCTATTGTGGTAAATTTCTTTTATAAATCCATTCAATTAATTATTATTCTTCAAAATTTGTCCTTGGATTCACCTATTCATGCATTCTTTCATTCCATGACATTTCATTCATCTGTGTATGACAAAAATTCTATCAATTTCAATGATGGAGAAGTTAGTATTGTTATCAACAATTATTGCTCTCTAGAGGTAAAGAATTCTTCCTAAACCTTTGCAAGAACGAATCATGATCAGGAAGATCTTTGATAGTGCTCAGGTTATCCTTCGAACTAATCTTTTTCATTTTCTGTTTAGGTCTACGAAGAAGGACACGCAGCTCATATGAATAAAGTGGAACGAGCTCAAATAGAAATCAAGGAGCACATATCTAAATTGAGGGACATAATGGTGACAATGAATAAGGAAAAAAGAGTTATGGATAGACTCTGTTCACACAAGACAACAATCCGCTCCAATGAAACAATGATACCCAATTCCCTTCTCTTATCTCGTTACATCAATTTATGAGGCTACAACAATGTCAAGCTCAGTTGATGCAATCTTATGGAGGGTGTCATCCAAGCCCAATCATTATCTCAAACTCTACTTGACCAAAAGAATTAGCAAAGGCAGAAAATTGATTGCAAGACTTAAAAGAAAATTCAAGCATTCAACATAAGTGTGAACTTATGGAAAAAAGGATTTGAGCTTTAGAAGGAATGGATAATCATGAATCTTTGAATGCGAAAGAACTTTGCTGGGTTCTGAATATGACCATTCCACCCCAATTTAAGGTTTTGAATTTTGAGAAATATGATGGAACTAAATGTCTCAAGACACACTTGATCATTTATTACAATAAAATGATTGCATTTGCTTATGATGAGAAATTACTTATTCATTTTTTTCAACATAATTTGATGGGAGCGATTACTAAGTGGTACTTTAAGTTGGACAAAAACCATATCTGCACATGGAGAGATTGACTCAAGCATTTTTGGGTAGTACATGCATATGCTGGAAATAGTTCCTAATCGAGTGACCCTTTAAAACATGAACAATAGTCATTTTAATAGTTTCAAAAAATATACTTATAGGTGGAAGGAGGTAGCATCGCAGGTCCAATCACCTTTTACCAGTAGAAAAATAAATTTTCCACTTGTTGATACTTTGGCTCCTTCGTATTATTAGAATTGGTGTCTAATGCTTTTCAGATTTTGCAAAGTTGGTGCTCTCCATGTGAAGGATTTAAGATGGGATAAAATAAGGGAAAACTGTAGACTCGAGCAAATAAATTTGGAGCACACGAGACACTATATTTTTATAAAGGGTTGATGTCCCTATGTTGGCTCTGATGAGTTCTTAGTATAGATCTCCCAAAATTTAAGTGTACTCCATAGCCCATTGACCAATACGAGCATGGGAATAAGATGGCAAGCGTGGTAGGATAACCTCTTCATCATGTGTGAGTGGGAGATGTAGGACTTATGAGATGACATCCATGATGGCCATCTTATTTGGTTTTGACTATTTTTTTTTTTTGGTTTTGACTATCTAAGATAATGCTTTACCATTTTATCTTGATAAATTAAAATTATCAAAATTAATATCTATCAATACCATTGCATAAAATGTCATTGAAAAAAATAGAGCTTTACTGACAAAAAATTTTATGTCAGTAAATTACGTCGGTAATTATCGATGGATTATCGACGAAATTGTCCTTATAGTATTACCGATGGAATATCGATGAAATTTACTGACAAAAGATTTTTCATCAGTATTTCATTGACAATACGTTGGTGCAAAATGATTGAAAGGGGTGTTAAGATTGCTGACCAAGATATTTCGTTGGTAACTTCTTTATCGATAATATTTACCAACCAAATTTGTTGACAGATCATTCAGTTAGCATAGGCATCAGATTGCTGATGGATTTATGGATGAAAGTTTCATTGATAATGTCTTTGAACTTTAGCGACTGAATTGCCCATGAAAATTTCATTGATAACTAAAGCGGTGAAAATAGTTTAAAGTTTAATAACTTATCGATAGAATTACTGACAAAAATTTGATCGATATTCGAAAAAAAGATTTACTGACGATATTTTTCGTCGACATTTCCTTTGGTAAGCTAAATTAAAATCCCCAAGTGGGTTTTTCCCTCATTTCTTCCTTCTTTTTTTTCCTTGTTTTCCCCCAACTTTTTGACCCTTTGCCTCTCTCCCGCTTACTACCCCACCCAATGCCACCTTTAGCAGACAACGCTTCATTGGGCCAACGCAGACAAAGGGGTCAACCCATTCGCCAATTGATTTCTCGCCTGAAAAGTCCATTCCTCTCTTCTCACTCTCACTCTTTTCTCCCAACTTTTCTCCCACTCATTAGAATGACACTGATAAAAGGGTTGGCCTATCCATTAGTTGATTTCTCCCTTGGAAAAGCCCGTTTGAGTTCACTAGCCCCTTTGATTTGAGGTCCGACCGTTTCATTTCTTCGCCCATTGAAGTTTTAAACCATGCAGTAAGCTTTCTACCATTTAGCTGTTGGTTTTTTAGGGTATTAATTTGGGTTTAGGGTTTATTGTTTAAGGTATTGTGTATGTTGTTGAAAATTTAGTAATTAATATAATTAATCTATGTAGTAGTCTAATGGTGAAGATTGCTTTAGTAATCTGTTGTTGTTGAGTTGAGTTGAGTTGAGTTGAGTAATGCAATGAGTTTAGTTTAGTTTAGTTTAGTTTAGTAATTAATCTATTGGTGAAGATTATGTGTTGTTGTTTAGGGTATAAGTTGATGATTTGGTTTTAGGGTGTTGAGTAATCAGTTGTTGATAATCTGTATATAATGGAAATGGCAATACCCAAATGCAAATTAATTAGAGAATTTAACTAAATAAAAGAAACAATGTTTTAGTTATTAAGCAATTAATTAAATTAGTGATTTTTTTAATTTAAAAAATATTTAAGTTAATTAAGGTATGAATTAATGAGTTAAGTAATTAAGTAATGTAATCTGTTATAATTATGCAATTAAGCAATTAATAAAATTAGTAAATTTAGTAAAATTTAAAATTATTTAAATTAATTAAGGTTGTGTTATATTAATTAAAGAATTTAACTAATCAAATGAGAAAATGTTTTAGTTATTAGGTAATTAATTAAATTAGTAATATTATTTAATTTAAAAAATATTTTAATTAATTAAGGTGTGAATGAGTTAATTAAATAAGTTAGTTAATTATGTAATGTAATGTGTTATAATTAATAATTAAATAATTAATTAAATTAGTAAACTTAGGGTTTTTTTATATTATTTAAATTAATTAAGTTTGTATTGAATTAATTAAAGAATTTAACTAATCAAATGAAAAAATGTTTTAGTTACTAAGCAACTAAGTAAATTAGTAATATTATTTAATTTAAAAAATATTTGAATTAATTAAAGTGTGAATGAGTTAATTAAATAAGTTAGTTAATTACGTAATGTAATGTTTTATAATTAAGTAATTCACCAATTAATTAAATTAATTAAGATTGTATTGAATTAATTACAAAATTTAACTAATCAAATTAAAAAATGTTTTAGTTATTAATCAGTTAAGTAAATTAGTAAATTTATTAAATTTATTTAATTTAAAAAATATTTGAATTAATTAAGGTTTGAATGAGTTAATTAAATAAGTTAGTTAATTACGTAATGTAATGTGTTATAATTAAGAATTAAGTAATTAATTAAATTAGTAATATTTTATAATAACTTATTTATTTAAAATAATTAAGGATTTATGGAATTAATTACATAATTTTACTAATTTTAAAGAATCATGTATTAGTAAGTAATCAATTACCTTAATTTAGTAAATTTAGTAAATTTTAAAATTATTTAAATTAATTCAGGGTTTAGGGTAAATTAATTAAATAATATTATGTGTCTTTAAATTCATTTAAATTGAGAAAGATTTTAATAAAATAATATGTTGATAACCAATAAAATTTTTATCATTCTAGTACTATAAAATAATCTTTTCGATTGATGTTTGTGTTAACATTTGATAACGGACGACATCATATGTCCGTTATGATAATTTTTCTCAGAACGGAACAAGATAGGTGTTGGATGTATTCCCGAGTGGATTCAAGTGGATTTCTTAGAATAGAATTTGTGAATGGCATAGATGAATTTATTTCATTTGCATTCAGTTAACCAAGATACTTGACCGAAAATAAGATTAGATGTCCTTACTCTTAGTGTATGAATAGCAAGTTCTTGGTTGTTGGTAAGGTTCAAGAACACTTGTTTCTTAAAGGGTTTACCAGTGTGTACACAATATGGGATGCACATGGCGAATTGTTTCATACGGATGAATCTTCAGGACATTTTGTTGGTGAGTAAAACGAAGTAGTTAATGAAGTCAGAGTAGAAAATCCATATGTTGAAATGCTTATGGATGCTTTATGACCAGAGTTTCAGTTCAATAATGAGGCTTGAGATGAACTGGTTATTCCTGAAGATCCAAATTCAAACGTTAGATCCTTCTTCTTGTTGTTAAATGATGCTGATGCAACTTTGTGGGTCAGATGCAATAAGCAGACAAAACTGTAAGCTATGTCCTATATATTGAATGTGATGTTTGAATTTAACATCAGTGAGGCATGCATTAATTGTCTAATGCATCTAATGAAGGAGATGTTGCCATTTGATTAATCATTATTGGAAAACTTCTATAAAATGAAAACATAACTGAAGGAACTTGGGTTTAGCTATTAGAAAACTCATGCATGTAAGAATGATTGTGTGTTGTTTTATAACGAATTTTTTGAATTGTCTTATTGTCCATGTTGTGGTCATCCTCTGTATAAATCGGATAAATTATTGGCAAGAAGAGAGAAAAAAAATTCCTTTTAAGATATTGCAATACTTTCCACTAGCACTGAGATTGCAGAGGCTATATATGTCAGGCAAAACTATAGAACACATGACATGGCATGCCATACACCAATCTAATGATGGAGTGCTTAGGCATCCTGTTGATGGTGAGGCTTGACAACATTTTAATTGCACCTATCAATCTTTTGCCTTTGAGTCTTGTAGCGTCAGACTTGGTTTATGTTCAAATGGTTTCAGTTGATTCGGGTTGTCAACGAAATTGTATTCTGTTTGACCGATAATGCTCATTGTCTATAACTTACCTCCATGGATTTGCATCAAGCAACTATACTTCTTTCTAAGTATGTCATCTTGAGAAGGACAAGTCTTGAACATAACATTGATGTGTTCTTCCAACCTCTGATTGATGAGTTAAAAGTTTTGTGTGATGAAGAGGTAGTCATGTACGATGCTTTTACTTGGCATAATTTTTTCTATGAGCAGCACTCCTATAGACCATTAATGTCTTCCCTATGTATGGTATGTTGTCTAGGTGAAACACTCATAGACATTTATCATGTCCATATTGCATGAAACATGGAAAGAGTTTCTTCTTGGAGTATAGGAGGAAGCCTTGGTTTTTTTTATTGTTATCGGCAGCAATTCTTGCCGATGGATCATCCTTTTCGTCACCAAAGAGATAAATTTAAGAAACATGTTGAATGGGACCCTCCAATTCTTCAGTTATCCACTACCAAGGTCTTGAAACGATTCGAGTCAATTCCAAATATCATTTGTGGGACAAAGCAAGGTGACCAAAAATTATCGAGTTTTAGTCAAACCTAAAATTGGACTAAGAAAAGTATATTTTGGGAGTTATCGTATTGGTAGACGAATCTCATTCGTCACAACTTGGATGTGATGGATATTGAGTGTAATGTATTTGAAAATATATTCAACACGATGATGG
This sequence comes from Theobroma cacao, assembly GCF_053813885.1. Lineage (NCBI taxonomy): Eukaryota > Viridiplantae > Streptophyta > Magnoliopsida > Malvales > Malvaceae > Theobroma > Theobroma cacao. The sequence goes on from NC_142643.1 coordinate 25,646,036, forward strand.
ATGTTTCCGGAAAGATGAAAAACAATATCAATGCTCGTCATGATTTGAAGGTGAGTGGCAAGCATCCAAAATTGTACTTAATTGAAATAATGGTAAACTTTTTAAACCAAAAGCCTCATACACTTTGACTAAGGAGCAACGAAAAGCTGTGTGTGCTTGGGTGAAACAGTTTAGATTATTATATGGTTTCACCTTTAACATAGAAAATTATGTGAATGAGCAGAAATACAAATTTTATGAGATGAAAAGTCATGATTGTCACATTTTCTTGCAATGGTTGCTCCCAATTGCCTTGCGTGATATGGTCCTTCACGCAATTTGAAGTGCAATTGTTTAGATCTCACATTTCTTTCATGATGTATGTGCAACCAAACTAGGTTTTGAACATATCAATACATGGGAAAAGAAAATCACGAAAATTACTTTCAAATTAGGAAAAATTTTCCTTCGAATTTTTAAACACAATAGAGCATTTGCTGATGCACTTGACATACAAAGTATGCATTTGTTCATTATCAAGAAGGTTAGAGGACCAATCCATTATCAATGGATGTATCCGTTCGAGACGTTAACCCTTAAACCAATACATATAATTTAAATTTTTTTTAGTTATTAATATTGACAATTAGAATCTAAAACTGAATGTGATATTTTAGGTTTTTACATCATCTAAAAAAAAAGTGAAAATTTGATCAATAGTTGAAGAATCCATTTGTGAAGCATATATCCTCGAGGAAATATCATTGTTTTGTTTGATGTACTTTGAACCTATAATCCCAACAAGAATGAATCAAGTCCCATGGAATGACAACGATGGAGATGTTAATGCAGCCAGTCATCTGTCGATTTTCACTTATCTTGGTCGACCTTTAGGTCAATTTGAAAAACATTGATACCTAAAGGAAGATGAGTTTTACATGACTGAACTATATGCACTAATGAACTACGATGAGATATTACCACACATAAAGTAAATATAAGTTTAAGTAATAATTTAGAAAATTATAATTTGGAGAATGGTATTAATTCCTGATTAATGTTCCTCATATCTATAAGATGTTTGATAATATGGTTGAAAGAGAACAGTATGATATATTCGAGAAAGAATTAGAAAAAGTCCGTGACGCATCCTTTTGTAATTGGTTTAAATAATATTAAATTATATTTAATAAGTTAATTTGATTTTGTTAATTTAATACTTCAAATAATTGAAAGCCATGTAACTTTTTCGTAGGTCCACTGACATGCGAGTCAAATTGATTCTCGTGTTGTGTACATCTGTCACAGACCTGGTTGTATGGCAAGGTGTTTTAAAGGTTATTATGTCAATGGATACAAGTTTCACACATTGGATTATCGTCACAATTATAAAACGATGAACAATGGTGTTTGCATCAAGGAAAGTTGCTATAACGATTATGATCGTGACTTTTGTGGATTGTTGGTCAATATCATTGAGATTGAATTCTTTAGTGTCAACTATTGAGCCATGTTGCTCAAATGCCATTAGTTTGATATCGACAAAGGTGTTCGAGTAGATTCTATTCATGGGTTGGTCGACATTAAGCACAAATCAATTCTTGCTAGTAATGAGCCTTTTGTTTTAGTCGAACAAGCAACTCAAGTGTACTACACTTCGTATCCATCAAACAAAAGAGATTAATGTGATTCGTGGGTAGTGTTCAAGATGAAGGCTCAAAGTCGATTTCCCATTACGGATAATGAGCAAAGTGATGGGGAAATGATCAACCTTAACAAAAGGGTGTATCAAGAAGATCAAGTCTCCTTTAATTCACAATTTGATCATTGTTCGATCGACCTTGACAATAATGCATTTCTTCATGGTGGTAAATATGAAGAGGTTAATACATTTGTGGATGTTGAACATGATGAAGAAAATGATGAAGGTGATGAATATAAAGGAGAATACGATGAGGCAAAGAGAATTAGATGAAAAAGATGAAAACGCTATCGATGATGATGAATATGAGAACAAAAAAAATGAGTTATGTTGTTCTGATAATGATTGATGGATTTGTTTGTTTTTCATAAAAAAAAGTATAAATTTGTTGTTTGCAGTATAACATTTAAATTAATGTTTATATCTTTTTTACAGTTATACCAATAGTTGTACATTTTTCTTCTTATTAGACAGACATAGTTATGGTGAAGAAAAAAATGAACACTTTCTAGCTAGTAGTAGTGCGGGCCCTTTGGCTGCATAACATTTTTTGTTGCAAACTCCATTACCACCTCCTTGCACCAGACCACAGACTCCACATGCAATGTCAGATACTACTCTGGTACAACCAAAGGTACCGATGCCGAGTCCGACTACTCTAGTCGAAAGCTTTACTCTAGACGTTGATATTGCATTCAACATGTAGTAATCTAAGGGCAGAGGGTCGAGTTTTGGTTTATCGACTCTGACTCATCTAGACCGATGGATACTTCTACATCCTCTCAGAGAGAGGTAAGGTCTTTTACTCTAATTTAGATAATTAATTAGATGTAGTCAACTTATTTAATTAATTTATTCATTTTACAAACACTAAGTCTATTTTGTGGTACTTTTGAAGAGACTAGTGCTACTCCGATGATTACTTGAATTATCAAGAGTAACTGTAGTGGACCTTGGCCAACTTAAAGGCAGATTCCTTAGAAACACAAGTATAACATGTGGCGAAAATTCTAGGTAACATAAGGATATAATATTAATTTATAACATTGGATAATTTCCTGTATTAATATATATTTTTCTTTGATGTAGGAATCTCTTACATCGGTTGCTGTAAATGCAACAAAGGTTTGGTCTACATGGGAGAAGATTTGCAAGGATTGCCTCAAGGACCTATTAGGAGATGAATGTGACAAGCGTAAGTGGGAAGTGAATGGCCTTAATGTTGATCACATATTGGCGAAGGGTAAGTCATGATCTTGGATAATTATTGAGGTATGGGACCAGCTAATTGATGACGTTTGGTTTAAGCTTGAGTGGCAGTCATGCTTACGCAAGGCTAGGTAGAACTTCTTGACAAAGAATGATGGCAGCGTTACTAAACATACTAGTGGTTCTTTGCCTTTTGCCCTACACTAGAAGAGGATGGTAAATGGTTTTATTTTAATACTAAACAATCATTCACTTTAATAATATAATTTTTTATGTTGTTAACGTGTTTTTATGATTATAGGAAGTGGAAAATCAATGCTAGATGGTGTTCATTGAGCTCTCCGAATGCACTTACCAACTGCAGAAGGGTATCAGAGAATGTGTGGGCATTAAGTCCAAGACTATCTGTGTAAGTAATACGTGTTTTTATATATATTCGATATATATATTGCTTATTGATTAAATTAATTAATCATTAATTTAATTATTTTTTTATTTGTAGGAATCATACACTTTGAAAATATCGCAAAAGTATGATGCAATGTCGTTGAGCCAACCAGAGTTTGATCCAAAGGCAAAGACTAAGGCCATTGGATGGCCCACCACAACTTAGACTCACATATATGGATTTGGCACCAGAGTCCTCACTTTGAGACTTTTGGTTGCAACTGTGACATCTAAGTTTGGTTATGGCCCTAAAGATGCTCCACTTTTTTACGCACCTCCTATGCTTGAGCTCAAGGGATATTGACAATTGCTTATCGACGTTAAGACCTTGATGATAGGTTTCAACACCCTTAATCACTTGTTGATGGAGTTAATTAGATTAAAGAGAGCATAACTTGAACTAGACGCCTTTGAGGCTTCCTCATCACAGTTAATTAGATCTGCAGCCTCCACCACAATAGCGGTAGTTGCCACCACCATCCCTTCAGTGAGAGTTGTATTTATATTAAATGTTTACATTTGGATTATTATTAGATGTTTACATTGGAATATTTTTTATCAATAATGTTTTGTATTAGATTTTCTATTTTCTATATGCATATATATGTTTGCTATATGTTTACTTTATCAATAATAGCATCATGTAATAATTTTATTACATATAGGATAAAATTTAATTCCAAACCAAAAATAAAATTAAACCAGCTCTGCAAGTATTGTCAACGGATTTCATCTATTAATAACAAAATTCATCAGTTACTGATCACATCATCGATGGAGTTCATATGAAATACCAACGAAATTATTGCCATTATCGATGAATAAACTTGTAAGCTTCATAGCCAACTCTGTCGGCAATTTGTTAGAAATTTCTTCTATAAATGCCAATAGAATCTATTTGTCAGCAATCACTGATGGACCTACCAAAAGGATGAAATTCCCTCGGCAATGTTACCAACAGAATTTGTTGATCGATTTTAACCTATATCTACGACTACACCACCAATGAATTTAAGTCTTTGCCATAGAAATGACCGACAAAAATTATGATTGTCAATGCATCGATGGAATAATCCATCACTAACGAATTTGTCACTACCAACAATAGCATTTCTGACCAAAAATTTTGCCTGCATTTTCATTGAAAATGGAAAATATCGACAAAATCTTATTTATTGAATGGAAAATTCCATCGGTGATACCTTGTTTTTTTTGTAGTGTGTGAACAAGATTATTTTGTCAAGAGTTAATTATCATGTGTTGTTTAATGCATTATAAATAGGTTTGAGTGTTCCACCAAATGACACACCAACAATATGGAAAAGGGTTTTGTTATACTGATTGCTTGTTTGGCTCAATTTTTTTTCACTTTTCTACTTTTTAAAAGCAAAATCCGGACCAAACAAAATTTTGAAAAGCTCTTAAAAAAACAATTGTTTTTAAAGAACAAAATCTAAAGAAAAAGAGCTTCAAGAAAAGCTCTAGAGAGAAGTTTTCCAGAAAATAGCTTTCTCTTCTCATTTTTTAAAAACATGCCAACTTTTGTTGTTGAATTATCCACACAAATGCATGTTTCATTAAATAGGCAATATAGTGAAAAGTAAAGCGTTGATCCCATAAAGGATTGAATTAATTGCCACTGTTAACTACTAAAATTAACACATCTTAATCTTATTCAAACAACCAAATTTAAATTAGTAAAAAGAAAAATTAAATCTAACAAACTAAAACTTGTCAAGCCCAGCCCTATAATATACTTGCCATGTCATTCATGTATTTGACAACATACTTGCATACTTGAATACCTCAAAAATATCGTCAAAAGTTAGTAGTGTACTTAGTGGTACAACTAAGTTGATTTAAGCCTCGAACTAGTTCAAATAAAGATTTTAAGATGCAATTGATAGTTATTGAATCTTAGAATGACTTAATATGGTGATTCGGAGTTTGAGGATTAATTTGGAGTTAAATTGGAATTTTCATAATGTAGGGGTAAAATGGTCATTTTTTCACTCGAGGGTAAATTTGGGATGGTGGATGAAATTTTGATCAATTTTGACTATCTGGAACATAATTTGAGCTTGAGAAGTGAAAAATTTTAATTCCGATAATTTTTCAAACATAAGGGCAAAAAGGTCATTTCACATGTCCACAAGGACGTAATTAGAATTTTTGGAATTTTACACCATCTTGACACCTGTCAAACCCATGAAATTCATTTTATACTTTGGATAATTGAGGAATTTTATGTGGTGGAGAAGAAATGCTTAATTATTAAGTTTTATGTATGGACCAATCACGTGGTGACAAGTGTCAAGCTTTAATATTTTTATATTTTCCTTTATAAACAAAACCAAAACTCTCCCATCTCATTTCTCTTGGCCGGCCAAGGCAAGAACAAAAGGGAAAAAGCATAGAACAAACCCTAAAGAAGAAAATCAAGAGAAAATTCATTGGATTTCAAAGAATTAAGCAAGTAAAGGTAAAATTTCTTAATTCTAGCTTGTGATCTACCTTTCCTATGCATTCTTTTTCAATTACCATGGTTAAAATTCAAGATCTCATGAAGGATTCATGACTAACCAAATTTAGGGAGAGAAGATTTGATGATTTATTTGGTTAGATTTCAAGATATCTTAGTGTTTTTAGTTGTTTGGTGATGTTTAGCATGAAAAGCAAGCAAGAAATTTCATGCCCTTCACTCACACTCCTTGGCTGAAATATTCAAGAGAGAAATTGGATAATGGACTTTGATGAATTTCATGCTATTTAGGTGTTTTTAGTTGTTTTCTGATGTAAGGTGTAAAAATCAAGCATGAAAATTACATGTTCTACACTAAACCTTCAATGGCTGAATTTTACAAGGAAGATATTGATGATGGATTTTTTTGATATTACATATTATTTAACTTGTAATTGATGACTTGGAGTGTTGGAAGTGGAATCAAGTTAATTGGTGTTGAATTGGATGTATTGGCCAATTAACCGGTGTATAAATCGAATTAGGCCAATACCATTTTATTTTGATACATAATTGAAGCTACGTAGAACACCATATTTAGATAATAATCCGAACATTTCGCATCCCATTTCATGCATTCATATAGAGCCTAAATTAGTTTTATAACGATTTAGTATAAATATAGTAAATTGCTTGTTGTGCATTATGTTTAGGTGGTGAAACTTTCGATAAGGGTAAGGAGATTGTACCCGAAGACCGAGACTAGGAGTACTTTGACTCTCGATATTGTGAGTAACCTTATTATCGTCTTAATTATCTAAAGTAGTTTTTATTTGTTTTTGTGATTTTATAGAAAAATCAGTTTAAATGGTAAATCCTTATGTTTTATAAGTAAAATGTGATTAAATGAAATGCGTTTATAAATCATTTTGAAATTGAATGATGATTTTAGAAATTGAGTAATTGGAGACTGTTTGTTTGTGTTGTAAATTTATGGTTTGAATTGAATGGCTTATGGTGATATTGACATGAATGGTTGAATTGGAAATTGTGTTGAAATTGTATGAACTATTTGTTTTGCCTTAACAGGTTGGGTAGTAATATAATTGCTATGTCATGCTGTCGAAATTTTTATTGATTTGGTGGGATATTGATTAGCCACTGCATTGGCGGGATTTCGTGGACCAACCTATTAGAGAGAGGCACGATAAACTCGGTTATATTTTACCTCGGTACGAGAGGCGCAGAGGGTATCTCTTGAGGTAAAGCTTTAGAGTTCACTACACGCTAAACCACCACGTGATGGTGAACTCAACCAATGACAAGGAACGGCTATGCTTTTAAACGTAAAAATATTTTTTATGTGTATATGATGTCACGACCCAGAACTCCCCATCAGGCTCGTGACAACCGCCGCGAGGCCTCGACAAACATTCTTCACCCTAAATGTCGATCGAAACCTCGCAAGGCTCTAGTATCAGCTTTCGCACTTCCCCGGTGAGCAATAGTTATCAAATATCAAAATTCGAAGGATTACAAATCATTTCCAAATCAAAACATAACATATTGTTTTTTGGCTCACAGGGGCATTTTCGTCATTTTTGTCAAAAATCTCGAAACTTGCTAAAAATGTAGTAGGTAAGCAGAAAATATATATTTAATGATTTAAAAACAAATTAAGTATCTAAAACGTTCATTTGAAGTGAAAATTTGACCATTTGAATATAATAAAAATATTCAATAAAATAAACTATTTTCTTGTAAAATAATTTTCATAAAACTATCGGTACATAATTCTTATAGCGAAAAAGTTAATTATATTCATATATACTATAAAGCAAATAACCAAAGCATAAAATTTCTTTTACAATGACACGTGGGCCCACATCTAATCAAAATGCATCGAAAGTTGGAAACCTATAGCTTTTACCGATTCGAGTCTAAATGAAGGTCCTTGTCAAAGTCAGCTAACTATGGAATTTCCTGAGCCTGAAATGTGAGGAAATGAGGGTGGTGAGATTATAAAATCCTAGTGAGTAAACAGATACCATCTAAACTATCTAAAGTCGAGTAAATGGAGACAAATAAAATAAGTCATCATACTGTAATTTCATTACCTTTCAACTCATTTCAACCAAATAAAATCAATCCATATAAATCGAGTAATCAACTTGGCTTATGAATTTCTTAAAACTTTGGCTCGTGCCAAAACTCATACTTGGTGATACCTTGCACAAGGCATCCAACCGAGTCCACCAAGGCTGTTAAAATTTTTGTATACACTTAAATATATTTTTAGTTTGAGAAAAATACAGTCGTTCCTTGGTGTTGGCTGAGTTCCCCTTCACGTGGTGGTTTGGCGTGAAGTGAACCCTAAGCTTTACCCCAGGAGATACCCTACGCGCCTCTCCATTCGAGGTAAGAATATAATGGAGTTTACCGTGCCCTTCTAATAGGCTGGTCCACGGAACCCCCTCTGTAGTGAATAATTACTATATACTCCACCAATCAATAAAATTCATTATAGCATGACATGGCAATTTATCGCAACCTAGCCTCTCAAGGCTGAATACTCAGTACAAATAATTCTAACACCAAAATCAGTTTAGCCATTCATGCTCATATATTGTCATAAGCCATTCAATTTAAAGCCATAAATTTACAACACAAGCAAGCAGTCTCCAATGACTCTATTTTCAAAACCAGTATTCGATTTTTCCAGAAAATTTATAAAATCATTTTATAAAATCGCAATTTCTCCTAAAACATAGCAATTTACCATTTAAACCCATTTTCCATAAAATCACACAATTGTATAAAACTACTATAGATAATTAAGACAATAATAAGTTCACTCACAGTTCTAGGAGTCGATGTACTCCAAATCCCAGTCTCCAAGCACAATCTCTGTACTTTTACCAGTGTACTTTGCTCACCACCTATCCACAATGTACAATACATAATTCACCACACCAATGCTTGACCATTATAAAATCAATTCAGGCTCGGTATATATACATGATATGATATACAACTTATCCGACTACCGCTTAAATGCGGTGTTGACCTAATTCGGCCTATTATCTCCAATTTAACTCCAAATCAATTCTTCTCATTTTCTACACTCCAATTATACTTAAATTACCTTAGTGACTGTGAATGAGATTCAATTTATCAGTCTCGATAGCAAATTACGAAAATACCCCTAGTGGGTAAAAATTCATATTTTTGCTCTGAAAATTTCCATTATTTTTCTAGGCTCATAATTCATCATTATTCATCATAATTCCTCAAATAAACATCAAGATCATCAGCCAATATTCCCCTAGAAAATTCGGCCAATAATGGTAATAGAGGAAAATGAATTCTTTTCTTGTTGTTTTGTTCCTAAATATGCTAAACTAACTAAAAACATTAACATAACTTAAAATCAAATTAATCTAACAACTTTCTCTCTCCTAACCCATTTTGATCAGCCATCAATTCATCATGAAAAAATTTAATTTAATCATGGAAAATAAGGAGAAATGCTTGGGAATAAGAAAACTCAAGCTTAATAGAAAAAATCTCATCTTTTTCACTTAATTTCCTTGAAAATTCACACTTTTTCTTTGATTTTTTCTCTCTAGGGTTTTGTTTTTGTTTTCTCTCTCTTCTTGCTGGTTTGGCTGGCCATCGGGTGGAAGATGGGCTGATTTTTGTGCCTTTTAAAAAGGAAAAAAATAAATTAATAAAGGCATGACACGTGGCATCATGTCATTGGCTCGTTTTTAAAACTTTAAAAATTTTAATCTTTTTTATCTCCACCACACAATTAGTCAATGGTCAAAATGAGGATAAGGGATGACCATGTGCTGGAAAAATGTCCTGGTGATGAAAAATTACTGTTTTGCCCCTAGGGTGGTAAAATTACCATTTTACCCATATACTCTAAATTATACCGAAATTAAAATTTTTCACTTCTAAACCTCAAATCATACTCCAATAAGTCAAATGGGGCCAAAAATCTTTTTTAAAAATTCTCATTTTGTCCTCAGGTGGTAAATGACCATTTTGCCCCTAGATAGCGAAAATTCCGGTTTGACTCCAAATTGATCCTCGAACTCCGAATCACCATATTAAACCATTCTGGAAATTTAAAATTCTTAATTTCATCATAAATTCTCTATTTGATCTAGTTCGATGCTTAAATCAACTTTGTTGTACCTCTAGGTACAATACCGACTTTTGTAAATTTTTTGGGACTCTCCTAGCATGCAAACATGTTATCCATCACATGTTTGTCATGATAAATATTTTTATAGAGTCGTCTTTGTCATCTTCTCCCCCACTTGGATCAACCATATGATCTTTGTACATGACTGATTTCGACATCTAACTAAATATTAATATTTTAATATTATTTTATTAATAAAATATTATTTTATTCTAAAAATTTTATCTTGTCTCCTTGGTACCCAAAATACCTTATTATGCCTCACTTGACTTTCAAATCGCCTTTTATCACTTTTAAACATTTTAATTGACTTCAATTTGCATTCGATCAACTTCATTTATCACCATATCAAAGTATAGGGTATTTCATATGAACTTTTCTTTAACAGCCTTGGAGGATTCGGTTGGATGGCCCGACCAAGGTATCCCCGAGAATGAGTTTTGGCACGAGCCAAATTTTTAAGAATTTCATAAGCCATGTTGATTATTTGAGTGAAATGTAATTGTTTTATATGAATTGAAATGAGTTTGAAACATTATTAAATCATAGTGTGATGAACTATTTTAAGTTGTCTCCATTTACTCGACTTTAGATATTTTAGATGATGTTTGTTTACTCACTAAGTTTATATAAACTCACCACCCTCCTTTCCACTCATTCCAGGATCAGGACAGTCCATAAATGGCTGATTAAGTTGAGGGTTATTATTGGACTCGCCACCTCAGAAATTGTAGGTCCACAGCCTTTGTTACCTTTAGTCATTTGGGGGCCCACACGTCATTGTAAATTAAATTACATACTCTAGTTATCTGTGTTACTGTATGTATGGATTTATTTTGCTTTTACGCTACAAAAATTATTTACGCAGAGTTCTATAAATATTGTTTTATAAGAAAATGGAATATTTCATTTAATATTTTTATTTTATTCTATTAGCTACAATTTCACTCTAAATGAATGTTTTAGACATAAAAACTTGTTTTTAGTTATGAAATGTGTATTTTCCACTATATATTATATTTTCAACAGGTTTCAAAATTTTTAGGAAAAATGACCAAAATGCCCTTATGAGACAGAAAATATTTTTTATTATTGTTTTGATTTGGAAATAGCTTATAATATTTTAAAATATGATATTTAGTAATTATTGCTCACAGGGGAGGTGCAAAAACTGATATTAAGCCTTGTGAGGTTTCGGTTGACATTCAGGGTAATGAATATCTATCGGGACATCACGACGGTTGTCACGGGCTCGAAGAGAGTACCGGGTCGTGACAAAACTAATCAAAAATTTTATTTTAAAAACTCAATCAACTATCAGACTAATATTATAATATCCCTCAATACTTCAACTAAATATTATATCTCTCTCCCAATTAACTTACTATATGTATATGCAAATTAAATTGAAGAAAGACTCATTAAGTTCATGCGGTAATCTTGACTATGTATGGCTTATAAGTGTATGTCTACCCTATATGCAAATCAAACCATCTAATCAGCTAAATGCATTCAATCATATGCTATTATATTTATGGTCTACTTTAAATCTCCTTCCTTAAGGTTTAACTTAGATATCCAATTCAATCTAATTGGTGGTCAGGCAATTAGAAGCATTAAGAATGGAATAGAATAAACAACTTAAAACCATTGAACATAAGCAAAGGAGAGACAAATAAGTCAGACTATGTATTGAGTTCAATCATAATCTTAGATAACTAAATTAGTTCCCCATAATGTCACAAATCATCATCAAATAAAGTTTAAACATTGAAACCAAACTAAGAAAAAAAATAACAAAAAGAATAAAGAAACTCCAAGAGTTTAAATCTTGATCTCCAAATCTTCTTGAATTCTTCAACTTTTTCTCCATTCCAATGAGACCTTTCTTCAATGATTTTTTGGCTGAATCTTAGATCTAAATCTTACGTGTCTTATTCCTCTAAAAGTCCTCTGAAAGGTTATTTTAATAAAACTTTGAAGTTGGGCCAAGTTAGGTGAAAAAAGAAGTCAATTCTAACTTGAATTTCCTCATTAAACTATGTGAGCCACGACCTACCTTCACTAAGGCTACGACCTCTATCATTTAATTTAGAAAAATTGTGATTTAATTTTTCTCTTTAGGACTGTTGTAGTACTTTAATTTCGAAAAGATTTTTAACCTTCTACCAAGCTGAATTGGGTAAAGTGGTAAACATGAAAGTTGTAGATTATTCTCTTATCTTTCCAATGGTTTAAGAATCACCTCATTTGAAGTTCTGTAGAGAGTTATGGATGAAACACCAAGACATATGTAGTGGAAGTTTACATCCTAAAATTTCTTTCCTTCTTCCATTAAAAGTCCTTATTCAATAAACACCTACAAAGGCAAAAATAAATTAATAACAACTTATCTTAGGCACATAACCATCAATTTAAACACAAGATTAACTAAGATTAGATTGACTCACCTAATTAACTAATTTAAAATAATTAAATAAAACCAAATTAATTTCTATGCATTGCTACAAGAACTAAGACAATTTACTTTCAAAATTAAGACCAAACAAGCTTATATTATAGAGTAACCAACTTTTTAGGAGAATTTTTCTCTTTATTTCAAAAATGTCCTTATCTATTAAAAATAATTCCAACCTTACCCTATCAAAAAATGCCCTCTTTCTTAGCTAACCTCATTCTTCTCTCCCTCTTTCTTTGCAAATTACCCCTCTTTAACACAAATCACGATCTCTCTCTCCTTTACCTCTCTTTGCAAAGACTACTAGAAAAAAAAAGAAGACCTAGCAACAGAATAATGAAATTTGGGTTTTTTTTGTCTTTGCAAAGATTAAGAAAAATTAAGACTCAAAATTTAAAACTGTGTTTAGGTATCATTTCTTTTTATTCTTTCTGTTTTGTTTTCAATTTCTTTCTATTATTTTCTTTTTTTTTTGGGCTTTGGAGTCTCACTTTATTTTTCACTTTAATTATCTTTTAATTTTGAAATATGCATTTGAGTTCTTGCTAAACAGCTTAAAGAATCAAAGCTGTCGTTTTGGTTTCCTTGTAAAGATCCTTGACCCATTAAAATTGTTGTAAGATCTTGATTGAAGGGTCCCTTATTTTGGGTTTAAATCACCATATGGTTGATGAAATAGTATGGGGTAGCTCCCCATCCTAGTAGTTTTATTTGGTTACTTTTGTTCCAATATGATCTTTTTTTTATTCTAAAGTGTAGGTAAATTTATTGAGGTTTGATTTGTATCAAACTTTATTAAAGTTGCAAATGATTAAAATTTTATCCAAATAACTAATATAAACTTTTCTAGAAACTATTGTTTTTTGTGGATATGACTCATGGTAATTTGCTTATTTTCGAGTTTTGCTGGAAGTATTCCTGAATGTTATGTAGGATTTTGGGTCATGTTGGATGATTTATGAGTGACATATACTTGTGTGAATTTCGAGCATTTTTCACCTTGTTATGCATCTTGATTTAATTGTATTTGGTGTAATGCATATGTGGTCCTAATGGACCATCTTGATCGAATGATAAGTTCTTTGATAGTGATGACACAAGAGTAGAAAACTCTCATTATAGAGAAAAAAAAGCACACTCTCTCCACTGTTAGGCTATGGTTCTATTATTGAATTTTTGTGCTTTAGTTTTGAAAAGATAAGAGTCTAATATTGATTAATTAGAGTAAAGTTATTCCATAAATTTTTTGCAATCTATAAATTTTCTTACAAATGATTTGATAAATTTTATTATGCAATGGGTATTGTCAATTTTACCAATTTAAACATGAGAGAACTATTTATATGATTTGCACTTTATTAGTTTTAGCCTAAAAGCTTTTTTGGGGTAGTACATATGTCAGTGCCATGTATTCAGTGTGCCATCATGCATAACTACATTGAAAAAAATTCATTTTTTTATCCTTAAGGCTTATGTGGGAGATGATAGTCTTTGCAAAACATCTTCATCCACTACATTGATTAGAATCCTTTATATTTAACACTAACTTATTAAAATAGTTTTGATGTCAAGAATAAGCCTTGGAGTATATAAGCTTCTATATTTTTGTTTTTCATCTATTCTTTTTCTTTTCTGGTGTGTGTAGGAGTTGGTCCCTACCATGTTGATGTTATTGTATGAAGTAGTCATGTAGTTTCTAGAATTTATAAGCTATGTTTGTGGACTTGCTTTCACTAATAGTATTATTTCTTTTCAAAATTTGTTCAAGGCATCATCTGTACAAATATTAGGATATTTTGGAAACACTGCATGATTGATATATTAATAGAAAAATGCAAAGAAGCTACTATAAGGTTAAATTATTTAAGATTTATAAATTTTGCTACTTATTTTACATTTTATGGACTTTAGAGTTATCTTTGGTATTTAGCTTTTATATTAAGATTTAGGACTTAGCTTATAAATGTTAAATTCAGTAGCTTTTGGTCGATAGAATAGTTATAAGAGAATTTACAGTATATTTTTTTTTTGGTAATTGTGTGTTGCAATCAACCTTGGTAATCGTAAGTATCAAGTTTAGGGATTTTTTCTACCTTTTCAATTTCCCCTAATTTTCGCAAGAAATCTAGGAAATGCCAAAAGTCTTTATCTTTTAGCAATCCTTGGTCACCACTTAAGACCTATTAACATGTCTTGCTTTGGCAGTAATCAGTATACTTGGTTAAGCAGTCTTGATGATCATTGATTTGATATTAGAATGAGTGAAAAATCACTTTGTTGATGTGTCTAGTGAAGGGGATTCAAATCATGCTAAGGTGATCATACGCAGCGTAATATTATTAAAATTTTAATCTCCTAAGCTATGGATCACTTTAATTGAAACTAATCTATAAAAATCAAAAGAGAGAGATTTTGACATACTTGTGTTAAAATGGCATGAAACTTGTAACACCCCGTACCCTTGTGTAGAAGCCAATAATAGCCTATTGATGAAACGAAGGGCCAATTGACATAAATTTAGGTGCCAAAGAGTGGTAGTGGGTGAAAAGAATATTTTAGAATAAAATAATATTTTATTAATAAAATAATATTAAAATATTAATATTTTATTATTATTAAGATTAGTCATGGAGGAGGATTATGTGACTAATCTAAGTGGGGGAGAAGAAGTAAGAAAGAATTTTGAAGAAAAACGACGTTAATGGGACCCGTGTGTCTTTATTAAACAAAGTTAGAATTGGTAAGTATATATTTAAATGTTATGGTGATACCTTGGTGAAGTGCAAATTTTATATTTTGTTTGTACACATGTAAATGAAGGAAAATAGGAGGAAATTGGAATTAAAGAAATGTCAAAAGGACCAAATTGTGAAGAATGAAAAGTTTGGAGGGGCACATGATAAATAAGGAAAAGTTTGAGGACTTATGTGCAACTTCAACATTTGAAGTTAAATGTGAATTTACTAACCAAGGGAAGTTAGATTATGTGGGATATGAGATATACATGTGAATTCACTATTACATGCAAATTATAGCATGCAAAAAATGAGAAGTTAGCGGGTAACATGTGGGACCCCTACCATGTGAAGGAAAAGGAAGAATAAAGACTAAGTTTGTTTGCATGTAAGGAGATTGGTGCATTAGGTGGCCAAATGAGGAAGGTAAAATGTGGGATGCATGTGACTTGAATGGTCTAATAAATGACCAATTAAAATACAAAATGAAGCTTGTGCATGAAATGTGATTGAAGGAATAAGGTGGCAAAGAATATAAACCAAAAAGGATACCATGTGAGTCAATGCATGTGCAAAGTAATTTAGCCAAAGGATAAAGAAATGGACAAGGAAAACCTTGCATGCACAAGCCACCAATGAAAAGTGGCGTTATTAACAAAGAGAGGAATTGAATGGCATGACATGTAAAGAGAAAAGAAAAGAAAATAATAGAAAAAGGAAGTGACTTTGGGCAATATGCCCATGTATGAGCAAAATGAGAAAGTGAAAGCCATTTTCAAGGCTTTTGCTTTGAGAGGTTGGCCCATAACAAAGTAAGAAGAGAAAGGAAGAAACGAGAAAGAAGAAAAAGAGAAAGGAAGGTTCGTTTTGGAGGAGCTAAAGAAAAATCGAAAGGTTTTCCTCCCACCCACACACCATTGTTTAAAGTTTAACAAAAGCGTGGTGGTTCGGCTTAGAGATTCCTAGGTAAGGAAGGTAAAAAATCATCCTTTTGTTTGAATGCATGCTCTTTGAACTGATAATAATGTGAGATTTTGCTTGTGGTAGCAAGAATCTTCAAGGATTCAAGAACCCGATGCATGCATGTAGGTGGATCTTGGAATGCATGGTGATTTTGAGATAGATAAGCAATGGGTAAGTGTTTTGGTCTTGAAATCACAAGTAAAAAAGAAAAATGAGATGTATATTGATTGTTTATGTTTGTGGTAGCAATGGTGGCCGAAGATATGAGGAAGTTGTGAATCATATGTAGAATTCAAGCGAAAACCAAAGGTAAGCATGCAATGTGACTACATTGTGTTGTGTTGGCTTTGATTGGTTGAAAGTATTTGGGTTGTGTTTTAAATGATTGTGAACAATGTTGATGAAAACTATGAAATTGGGTTAAGGATTCATTGATTGATGTGCTGCCCATATATCAATATAATTAAGTGTATTGGGCTTGAATGGTTGCTAGGAAGTGTATAAGTAAGGAAAATGTGCTGTGGTGGCGCACCGGAGGAGATAACGGGTGACCAGCAAGTAGAATTAGCTAGATACGCATCCGAGTCATAGTGACATAGTGTTCTGCTATTGTAAAATGAGTAGGGGGTGTCTATTTCAAAATGATTCTGTATTATATATAGAATAATATTTTGTATACTACTAATCGTGATAGATTATAAACTGCTATTGTGGAAAGCATGAGCTGATAGAAATGCTGGGCAATTATGGATGACATAATGTTTGAAATTGTTTTGACTATATATATATATATAAGCTATATACGTGAAGGGTTTTAAAAATTGGGAAACAAGCTTTTTAACACGGTTTATGTCAAAATGTGCATTATTGACTGTGTGATATGCATTTATGAATAGATTTCATATTCACCATGCTGATTTGACATCTAAACCTCATGCAAAGGTTTTATATTGCAAAGTTTTACAAAAAAAGGATTTTAGCATGTTACCATGGTTGGCATTTTGGAAAATGGTTAGAAATGAGCTTTCGAGAACCCAACTTGATTTTTAAATGGTTTTGTCAAATCAGGAGATTCAAAAGTAGGTCGAATGTCACATCGGGATAGTGTGACCCTTGTGCACAAGTGAGCTCTAGCTAGAGAATCTTTCGATCATCGACGAGCTATTAGACATGGCAAAGGGGCACAGTCTGTGATTATACGTGGCAAGGCCACTAGTTGTTATATGTGGCTAGGCCACAAGTTGATATACGCTGTTGCGACTGCCTGATTTCTCTGATGTCAGCCAACATTGTTTAGACTATCATGGCTGTGGGAATCCAGTGGAGCAGTGCTCCCAGATTGTTATTATGTGGAAGTGGGTCCACGGGTTGATATTTATAATTACTTACTCGAGACCGGCATCTCTTTGGGTTTTCAAACATGTATTTTTTTTTCATATGGTGAGAAATACGTGACTTTTTGCTGCTCCTTTATTTATACGATGGATTTGTGTTTAATATCTCGTGGATGAGATCATTTATAAATTTGTGTATTAACATCGATATTGCTCGATTTTATCGGAGCATGCATGTTTATGTTGAACTATTTTGAGCAAGTTGTTACATGATTTCGACAATAGAAATCTTTTACTTGCACTTGTTTTTATTATATTGCTTGAAGTGATTATTCTACAACACAACTTTTGAGTTTACATATAAGGCACAAATACCCTATTGATTTTAAAGCATTTACATATATTCGCATGTTTTTAATAGTCAAATCTTTTGTCTTTAGCTTGTTTCCTATCTACGCTCTGTTCACGGAGTTGATGATCACTGAGTAAGTGAGACTCACCCCCTTATCTTTTTTTTGCACATCGAGACTTGCTGCAACATAAGTAATGGCATCTCTTAGATTTCCACTCCGAGTTGCTCCGTTGCATAGAGGTCATGCTGTGTAAAAGTGTTAGACTAATAAAATTATTATTAGCCTTTTGGATATGTATTCGCTAAAAACTTTGAGGTTGTGTAACGAATACCACGTGTGATGTTGAAATTTCTTTGGGGTTTATTAAGTCTGGTTATTGGTATCTAGATGTTACTTTTTAAATACAACTGTTTATTTGGTTTAAGTAAATGATAGTATTAATATTGCTAGTTTATTTTAATTATTTAAAATCTCAACTAAGGCTTGCTCAGAATTTGGCAGGTTCACTCACAAGTCTCAAATGCTGGTAACGATCAGGGAGAAGGTCGATACAAATGTCACGACCCGGTACTCCCCTCGAGCCTGTGATAACCGTATTGACATCCCTATAGACATTCATTGCCCGGAATGCCAACCGAAACCTCGTAAGGCTTTAATATCAATTTTCGCACCTCCCCTGTGAGCAATAGTTGTTAAGTATCATGTTTTGAGAGATTATAAACTATTTTCAAATCAAAACAATGGAAACATATTTTTTTTCTCATAGAGGCATTTTGGTCATTTTTCCTTAAAAACCTCGAAACCAGCTAAAAATGTAGTATGCGAGTGGAAAACACATATTTCATAATAAAAAATAATTTTAGATGTCTAAAACATTCATTTAAAGTGAAACTATACCTATTTGAATATAATAAAAATATTTAATAAAATATTTTATTTTCTTACAAAATAATATTTATAGAGTTACCGGTAAATAATTTTTGTAGCATAAAAGCTAAATAAATTCATACATACTGTAATACAGATAACCAAAGCATAAGATTTAATTTACAGTGACACGTGGACCCACAACGACCCAAAGTATCAAAAGCGGTAAACTTATAGTTTTTTAGGATGCAATTCCAACTGTAGCCCTCAACGAAATGAGCTATCTACCGACTATCCTGAGCCTGAAAAGGGTGAAAAGGAGGGTGGTGAGATTATATAATCCCAATGAGTAAACAAATACCATCTAAAATATCTAAACTGAGTAAATAGAGACAGATAAAATAGATTAGCATAAAAATGATTGATAGCATTTCGAATTCATTTTAATAAGATAAAATAGATTCATTTCACCAAAATAAACAACGAAGCTTATGATTTTCTGAAAAGCTTGGCTCGTGCCAAAATCATTCTCATACTCAGTTATCAGGGATACCTTGGCTTGGGGCTATCCCAACCGAGTTCGTCAAGGCTGTTAAAAAGTCATGTACGCATAAATCATGTTTTTATTTTGAAAACATAGTCGTTCCTTGGCGTTGGCTGAGTTCATCCTCACGTGGTGGTTTGGCATGAAGTGAACTCTAAAGTTATACCTCGAGAGTTACCCTACGCGCCTCCCCAATCGAGGTAAGAATATAACAGGTTTTTGTGCCCCTCAAAAAGGCTGGTCCACAGAACCCGCCCACTGCAACTAGCTAAACCCACCATACAATAAAATTTGCAATAGCATGACATGGTAATTATTTTATTTTAGAGCCTCTCAAGGCAAATCAACAGTTCATACATTTTCAGCACATTTACCAATTCAACCATTCATGCAAATATTGTCATAAGCCATTCGATTCAAACCATGAATTTATAACACAACAATTAGTCTCCAATTACTCTATTTTCAAAACCATCATTCAATTTCAAGACAATTTTATAAAATCATTTCATTTAATCACATTTTTGCTTATAAAACAGAAAGATTTACCATTTAAACTCATTTTCCATAAAATCACAAAAACGAATTAAAATTCACTTCAGATAATCAAGATGATGATAAGGTTACTCACTGTATCAGGAGTTTGAAATACTCCTATTCTCAATCCTCTAACACAATGTCTTTACCCTTGTTAGAGGGCTGACCACCTATATACAATACACGACACATAATTCAATATACTGTGTTATACCATTATAAATCTATTTCAAGCTCTTTACTAATGCATGAAATGGGATGTGAAACGCTTGGGTAACCATTTAAATACGGTATTCAATATAAGTGCAATTGTGTACCTAAATAAAATAGTATTGGCCTAATTCGATCTATCACTCGATTAATTAGCCCATATGTCCAATTCAACTCCAAATAATTTCATTTTCTCCCAATACTCCAAATCATCAAACACAAATTAAATAACTTGAAATATGGCAAAATCATCCTCACATTTTCTCTTGAAAAATTCGGCCATGGAGGGTTCACTAACAATATAAGCTTGATTCTCACACCATAAATCACTAATTCCTAACCAAATCACTTGAAATAAAATCAAAATCATCATCAATATTCCACATGGAGAATTCGGCCAATGAGGGTTATGGAAGAACATGAATTTTTCTTGCTTGATTTTCATGCTACACATCACCAATAAACTAAAAACACTAGAATATCTTAAAATCTAACCAAAACAACCATCAAAATCTCTCTCTAAGTGTTCGGCCAGCAAGAGACCCATCATGAAATCATGTGATTCAACCATGGAAAATGCAAAAGAATGTATGGGAAAGGTAGATCACAAGTCAAAATCAAGAAATTTTACCTTTGATTGCTTGATTACTTGAAATCCACGATTTTTCTCTTGAATTTTCACTCTAGGGTTTTTGTTCTTTCTTTTCTTCCTTTATTCTTGCTTTGGCCAGCCATAAGAATGAATGTGGAAGAGTTTAAATTGGCTTTATAAAGGAAAATATTAAATGGACAAAAATTTGCCATGTGTCACCATTCCATTAGTCCATGTGTAATACTTACCCATTAAGTAATCTCTCTCCACCACTTAAATTTTCTCAATTATCCATGATAATATTGGGTAAAATCCATGTGATGGACAAGTGTTGGGTGGTGTAAAATTACAATTTTGCCCCTAAGGTGGCAAAATGACTATTTTGCCCTTATGCTCGAAAAAATGTCGAAATTAAAATTCTTCACTTCTCAAACTCAAATTATACTCCAAATGATCAATCTTAGTCAAAAATTTTATCCAACACTCACATCTTAACCTCGGGTAGCAAAAATGACCATTTTTCCCCTAGGTCATGAAAATTCCAATTTGACTCCAAATCAATCCTCAAACTCTGAATCACCATTTTAAGTCATTTTGGGGTTTTAAAATTCTCAATTTTATTTTAAAATCTCTATTTGGACTAGTTCGAGGCTTAATTCAACTTAATTGTACCATTTGATACATTGCAGTCCTTTAACGATTTTCGAGGTACCCAAGTAAGCAAACATGCATTCTTATGTAAGAATGGCATAATAAACATATTGTAGAGCTGGGCTTGACAACAAAACTCAGAGATAACAATTATCATACGTAGCAAAAAATAAAATTTAAACATACCATGCCATGCCACCACCCATGAATCACCTTGGTGGTTTTGATTCAAAACAAAATTAAAAGGAGTAAACAAAATATTATCTGCCCAAGTGATGCCATAATCATCATGGCAATCCTCTTGATTGAGAAAAGATACGACACTGCTCTTATTTCGACACAAGCCCATTTACACCATGAAGGGAAAAAGAACCCAAGCCACCTAAGCGTTTGGCCTCCAATGGTTTCCACACAATAACACTTGGACCTTTAGCAAGGTAAGAGCTTTTAACTACTCTCTACGTTAATAGAGTGGACAACAATTGTCCTTTTCTTCACACACACTATAAATGGGATCACTCTAGAGAAATTCATCACAAGATTTTCCTCTCAACCACAAGAGGTGACTAGAGAACTTTTTGTTGTTTTTGACAACTAGGTTTTCATAGTCATATGTGAGAAGTAGTTAAAGGTGATATTTATACTTAGGTTAAGCAACTTCCATAATTGTAACTAAGGGCCCAATATTATAACCCATTACAATATTGGCCCAACACTTAATTAAATCCTTTCAATTTAGTCATTAAAAATTAAAATCAAATTAATTTCCTTTTGTCATGTTTGCAATTAAGGTTCTAATATTACAACTATTTATAATATTAACCTTACACTTAATTAAACTATTTTAATAAAGTTATTAGAAGTTGAAACCTAGAGTATGATTTAAGTCTAACTTAAATCATGACACTCTCAATTTAATTCATAGTATAACTTTTGTGTGTGACCCATTAGGTTCCTAACAAGTTAGCAATGGAATTTAATTATAATATTAATCAATTAATTCAATTCCATAGACCAAGATTGACATCTAGCAATATATCATGGCCACCCAATTATTAAGAGAGTCAAAGGATTTTTCAATAACCTTTTAGTATATAGTCTATCAATGTAATTCATTCCCTCATCATATATCCCAAAAACAATAAGAGCATGGTGCAGTGTCTACTCTTATTGATCTCCATATTCATTCTTTGAAGTTAGATCATTAGTTTTATAGAAACTTATGAAACTTCTTTTCATAGTCTCTAAGTTGCCTTGGCCTAAGTGTGATACCCCAAATTTTAATATACACGTAAAGTAACATAATAGTGGTGACGTGGATCAGGGGTAGTTTCATTTTCTTCTTGGTGAGTCTTAGCAAATATTTTATATCCGAGATTCAATAAATTATTCTCATACAAATATTAAAAATAAAGAAAAAAGAAAGAGATTTCCACCTTAGGGGTAAAATGATAATTTTAGCTCTCGAGTTTAAATTTCTAAGTTTTCGTGGACTCGAGTACCTCTAATCTATTGTGGACCTTTTCTCAATGTCAAAAGAGTAAAAGATTGCACCAAAAGAAAGGGGGAAGACAAAATCAACTTGTTAATGGCATTTTCATAAATATGTGAAACTTTTGTTCTCAAACCCTATTCTATAAAATAATTACGATGTCATTTACATGCTAAATAGAATGTTTGAATATTTAAGAATTTCGAAGAATCGTTAAAAGACGATATTGCCCCTAATGGTACCATTAAGTTGATTAAGCCTCGAACTAGTTCAAATAGGAATTTTGAGGTGAAATTAAGAGTTTCACAGTTCAGGGATGACTCAAAATGGTAATTCAGAGTTCGAGGATCAATTTGAAGTCAAATCAAAATTTTACTATCCAGGGGCAAAATGGTCATTTGCCACTTGGGGACAAAATGGAAATTTTGAGAAAAGATTTTTTTTGGCCCCATTTAACTTATTGGAGTATGATTTGAGTATTGGAGTATAATTTGAGGGTTTGGCAGTGAAAAAGTTTAATTTCGTTGATTTCTAAAGTATAGGGGCAAAATCGTAATTTTTCCACTCGTAGACAAAATTTGAGATTTTGAGAGAATTTAGATCACAATTGACAAATTGGAGAATGGTATGAGTAAAAGGGATGAAAAATATGTCTATGGGCAATTTTTCAGTTTTTGGGGCAAAAATGTAATTTTGCCACCTCGGGGACAAAAAGGTAATTTTGCACCCCCAGAGCATTTTTTCAGCACAAGGTCGTCACCCATCATCATTTTTGACCCTTGAATAATGTGTGGTGGGGAGAGAAAGCTTAATAGTTAAGAAATGACACATGGACCAATAATAAGGTGACATGTGTCAAGTTTATATTCATTAATTATTTAACTTTAAAATAAACATAAAATCAGCCAATTTTCTTTCACATGGCCGGCCAAACAAAGAAAAAGGAAGAACAAAAGGAGGAAAGGAAAAAACAAGAAACCTAGGTGGGAAAATTAAAGGAAAATTGGTGGATTTCAAGGAATCAAGCAATCAAAGGTAAAATTTCTTGATTTTGACTTGTGATCTACCTTTCCCATGCTTTTCTTCTTATTTTCCATGGTTAGATTTCATGTTTTCATGGTGAATTCATGGCTGCCCAAATGGGTATGGAGAGAGAATGAAGTTAGATTAATTTGATTTTAAGTTATGTTAGTGTTTTTAGTTAGTTTAGCATATTTAGAAACAAAACAACAAGAAAAGAATTCATTTTCCTCCATTACCATTATTGGCCGAATTTTCTAGGGGAATATTGGCTGCTGATCTTGATGTTTATTTGAGGAATTATGATGAATTATGAGTCTAGAAAAATAATGGAAATTTTTGGAGCAAAAATATGAATTTTTACCCACTAGGGGTATTTTCGTAATTTGCTACCAAGACTGATAATTTGCACCACACTAAGGAACATTAAGTCAATTTGGGTGAATTGAGGTATAGAAACTGAAAAAAATTAATTTGGAGTTTAAACGGACGCGTATATCGATTTATCGAGTAAAAGACCGAAATAGGCTAACATCGCGTTTAGGCAAAATTTAGACATTTTGCACTTCATATCATGCATTAGTAGTATAAATTAGTTTGTTTTGGTTGAGTACCAAAGTAGTAAACCTCTTAATTGTGCAATTTGTCAAGGTGGCGAATCCTCTGGCAAGGGCAAAGAAATCGCACTCGAAGAGTAATAGTTGGAGTACCCGAATTTAGTTTTCGAAAACTGTGAGTAAACTTATTATCGTCTTAATTATCTAGAGTAGTTTTATACAATTGTGTGATTTTATGAAAAATGGGTTTAAATGGTAAATTGCTATGTTTTAAGAGAAATTGTGATTTTGTAAAATGATTCTATAAATTTTCTGAAAAATCGAATACTGGTTTTGAAAATAGAGTAATTGGAGACTGCCTGCTTGTATTGTAAATTTATGGTTTTAAATTGAATGGCTTATGACAATAAATGAGCATGAATGGCTAAACTGATTTTGGTGTTAGAATTATTTGTACTATGTATTTAGTCTTGAGGGGCTAGATTGCGATAAATTACCATGTCATGCAGAAAAAGATATTATAAATCAAGTGGTAGATAAAAGATTAGCTATTACAGTGGTGGGGGGTTCTGTGGGCCAGCCTATTAGAGGGGCACGATAAACTCCTTTATATTCTCACCTCGGTCGTAGAGGTGCGTAAGGTATCTCCTGAGGTGGGCTTTTTGAGTGCACTTCATGTGCACCACCGCATGAGAGTGAGACTCAGCCAACACCAAGGAACGGCTATGTTTCAAAATAAAAATATGATTTATGCGAAATATGAGTTTTTAACAGCCTTGGCAGACTCGGTTGGATACCCCTAGTCCAAGTGTCCCCAAGTACAGGATTTGGCATGAGTCAAGTTTTGAGAAATTTACGAGCCATATTGATTATTTGGTTGAAATGAATATTCGTGTTGTGAAAAATTTGCTGAAATGAATTATTTTTAATTGTCTCCCTTTACTCGCCTTTAGATTATTTAGATGGTGTTTGTTTACTCACTGGGATTTTATAATCTCACCACCCTCAATTCCTCACATTTCAGGTTCGGGATAGCCGGTAGATAGCCGATTGCATCAAGGACTTCAGTTAGTCTTGCATTGTCAAAATTATAGGTTCACAGACTCGCATCTTATTGGTTAGTTGGGGGCCCATGTGTCATTGTAAAAGTAATTTTATACTTTAGTTATCTGATTTAAAATATGTATGAACATATTTAGCTTTTACACCATGTTTTTGGCGAGTTTCGATATTATAGAAGAAAAATGACGAAAATGCCCCTATGAGCCAAAAAATAATATTTTATTATTTTGATTTGGAAACGACTTATGATTTCTTGAAATGTAAGATTTAATAACTGTCGCTCACCGGGGAGATGCGAAAGCTAATGCTAAGCCTTGCGAGGTTCCAATCGGCATTAGGGGTAATTAGTGCTTATCGGGAAGTTGCGGCGGTTGTCACGGGCCCGATGGGAGTTTCGGGTCATGACATTTGTCAACCCTAGGTATAAATATCCTTACTTTCCAACACTTTCTCCATTCTTCCTCTCATTTCTTCTCTCCATTGCAGATTTTTCATCTTCCATGGAGGCCATCCTTGAAACCTCTATAACTTTCTCATATTAACTCCAAATTTCATGTTTTTGTACACTTTTTCAGAGGATTTTTCATGCTCTTTTTCTTTTTCACCTTAAAAACCCTCAAAAAGATTTTCCTCTACACTCTCTCTCACTAGCTGAACGTTTATAAAGTGAGAAATTTTTCAAAATAGCTTGAAAACTCTTAAAGGAATTTTTCCCCTTTTTAATCCTTACTAAGGAAATTCAACTACAAGTCCAACAAGGTGAGTAATGAGTTAGGGTTGATTTTTAAGTTGTTAATGATGGCTAATAATCAGATTTATGGGCTATTTTATTATTGATGGTTATATTGTGGTGAAAATGAGATTATTTATTACTAGTGTGATTAGAATAGTACAAATAAATGACTAGCTAATGACTTGAATGTTAGCCTTGTAAATTTACAAGTAAATTAATACTTGGAATGGGAATTAGGGGCAGTTTCGATCGGTGGAGACTATTGGAGGGAGAAATGATTAATAATTATGGTAATTCATGGTTTAACTAATGGTATGGATGACTAGTTTAATAAAGAGCATTGTGTTGGTGTGAGATGTCACTAAGGGAATTAATTAAGTTTGAAATTATGAATTTTAAGGATGAAATAGGTGCTGGAAAATGGAAGTAATAAAAGAAGTGTTATGAAATTTGTTGGAGTTAGTACTAGGTTGACTAGTCAAATGGTAATTGACAAACTAGTTAGGAAAAACTAACAAAGTTGATTTAGGAAACAACCTTTGGATTTATATTCATGCAAATTGGGTTGGTTGTGATGCCATTGTTTGTGATAGGTTCCAACGAGACCCCACATCTCCACTTGGAGCATTAGTTGAAGTTGGACTTGATAAAAAAAATAGGTAAGTGAACTTGCATTTAAAATGTTTTGAACAAATGCATATGTGTTGAATGAAGTACTTGAATATCTTTGGTTGACTCTTTTAAAGAAAATTATGCATGGGAACAAGCCTTTCACAAGTGATATTTCTATGTTATTAAACATATAATGTGATGAATTACATGTTTGAAATATTATGTTGAATTGCCAATTGAATTATGGCGTGTGATGCATTGGAAATCTTTAGATGTTTTAAACTAGTGGCAATACGATTAATATTATTTTTCTTGAATGTTGGACTGTGCAACCATGTCTATGACTAATAAAGTAATGAATTATGTGGAATGTATTATTATGCAATGATTCTTGTTACATGCTAATATGTATGCTATGCCTTGGAAGGCAATATTGAATGATAACTATAATCGTGAGTGTACGGTGTGGGAGTGCACATGACGGTGATGGTGGTGTGCGGTGTGGGAGTGCACACCTTGATGATATATGCCATGTGCGATGTGGGAGTGCACATGATGATATATGCCATGTACGGTGTGGGAGTGCACATGATATTTGCCATGTGCAGTGTAGGAGTGCACATGAGGATATTAGCTATGTGCGATGTGGGAGTGCACATGAGTTGAGTTGAGGATGGTGGTTGTATGCGTTGAGCCATGTTGACTAGTTTAGGAATAACTTTGATGTATGTTTGAAAATGTCTATATACATATATATACATAATATATACATGAATTCTTATACGTACGTGCATCTGTCCTGTATGGTAGAGATGTTTGAAAAATGAAAAGTGATTACATTGACTGTTGAAAGTTGAAATTCCTAAATGTTTTAAAATGAGTTAAAAGACAACATGGCATTGAGTTTGTTTATGATAAACAAATTGCATTGTTTTAATACAAGTGCATCGTGTTTCCAAAACACCTTCCATATCGTTTACTTATTCCTTTCCTATGTTCACTCACTGGGTTTATTCTCATTCTTTTCAACTTCATGTTTTAGTTTTCAAGTTTTTAGGTAGTTAGATCCTAGGTCGGGGTGCTTCCTCATATTCATCTTTCGGTAGATTTACCATGACACTCAATGATAGTACCCACGCCTTGAGTCACTTCGTTAATAGTAAAGGGTCTGTTGTATGTATATATATATGAATATTTATGTGAAAACTATGAGATTTGTTGTAAACCTTGTATGTTTGGTTTGATTAATAGTGTTGTCTAAGGCTAGTAAATAATAACCTTATTTTGAGAATGGTATATGCTTGGCTACCATGAATTATTTCCCGAAGAAATCATTATTGAAAATTATGAATTGTCGACCTTAGAGATAATGGTGGATAGATGGATTAATGCACAGGTTTCCATAGAAAGGCTTACTTGGGCCTAGTGGGCTATGCCTATTGGGTCCATGCGTCAGTCATGGCCCAAGATTTGGGCTGTGACAAAGTTGGTATCAAGCCTAGGTTTAGTCAAGTCCTAGGAATTCTTGTGTCAATCAATGGAGTTATCGGAGTCAATGTAGAGTATTGTTTATGGTTTGTGACTGCAACATAAGTCATAGAAAAAGGGCTACATAGACTCTTGTTCCTAGTAACCTACCTTTTTACTAATGTCACATAAATGCAATAAGTAGTGTCGTTGTCCAGGTTTAAGGTGCCACCTGAGACACGAGTCGTTGTTGGAGAGATTTTACGACGAAATGCCCCTAATGGAAGGTTAATGTAACGACATACCCCTTCGACTAAGGATGGGGGAAGATGGAGCAGGATTAATAAGTCCGTAATAACTTATGAATCTGGTGAAGCTATAACTGTCACCCATGACCGTAAATGGGAAGAATTTAAATTACATTGGACTATTATTAAGGTAAATATAAAGGAGCATGTACGATATTGGCAATAAGGAGCGTCTTTTTACTAGAATGCATAGTGATTGTTGTGATTCACTTAAGGGTTATAAATCTGAGTATTGAGGGAGGTTTAAACCAATACTCATGTGCACGGAGGTAAGTGCACTATGTTAACTGTGCTTGGCCATTTCTGTATGTGAGACTATGGTCAATCGATCTTGTTGTTCAGCTTTGTACAAGTTAGCTAGTTATTGTTTCTGCATGGTGATAGATTATTGAGCTTGCCATGCACCTATATAAATGGTGTCGAGCTTTCGAAATATTTTATACGTATATATTTGTTGAATATGTGTATAGCAACTTAGATGGAGCTAGTTTTGATTTCAATTAGGTGGTTGTGAATTCCCAAGATTTGATTTGACTGATTATGGTTTATAGTTATAAGTACATGAATCAGCCTAAGGTGAACATTAGTGATTGATATGTAGTCATGAAGTAAAAGGCTAGTAAACAAATCTGCTCAACGGATAAGCTTAAATTTTGCTATGATTAGCATAAAGCTAATTAATTAAAGGGCTAGTTATGGATTTGGTAGCTTAAAGTCAGATGACTTAGAAATGTTGATAATGGTCTAAACCGCATGTGGGAGTTCTATATT
Organism: Theobroma cacao; assembly: GCF_053813885.1. Taxonomy (NCBI): domain Eukaryota; kingdom Viridiplantae; phylum Streptophyta; class Magnoliopsida; order Malvales; family Malvaceae; genus Theobroma; species Theobroma cacao. The sequence goes on from NC_142643.1 coordinate 25,675,316, forward strand.
TGAGCTTGGTATACAAACTGCTTTAAAGATCAAAAAAAAAAAAATTTGGTTCAGTATGCAACCTATGATATAAATGATTAGTCCTAATATCAACCAAGAACTGTTAGGATATATCCCCTAAATCACTTAGGGTGATGATTCCTTTCTTGACCACTCATTTGCCTTCACATGCTTCATGCTTTACCCAAAAGCATCCTATTTTGGTATCCTTAGTTAAGCACCTGTAAGGATGAAATCAAAGCATAGCACTCCACATATAAGACAACCTGGTGTCTCAAGTCTAAGGAGTATTTACACAACTGACACATGAGAAGTATTGCATAAACACTTGAGTGAAATACCAAATGCACTTCTCATGGGGGGTCATGTTCAGTGAATTTGCTTTCCTAAGCAAGCACCTATATTCTCATTCCAAGTATCTTTATTCTTCAATCTATGAGATCGATTGCTTACTTCCAACGTAAAAAACATAAAATATACTAGTCTCTAAGCATCATTGATGTCTAGTCTCAATGATACATTAACCAGGAACATTTTGAAATTATGCTTTGATGCATAGGGATCTCATAACTATAACCCATGATAGTTCCCTTGCAAGGCAGATTAATCTTATGGACTTCATCCAATTAGACTTATAACTCATTATAATTGATGTCTTAACCTTTAATCTTTCAACATCAATGATATTATTGCATGATTGGAATCAAGCATTAACCAATCCCAATTGGCTGCAAGGCTCACCCCAACAACTTGAAAGTTTGATGTCTGCTTTCTTTGGTGGAGTCTTCCTTGGCTTTTCATTTTTGACTTTTGTAAACCAATTAGGACTTATCAAACCATAGCAGCACAATTGTCCTACCTCTAATGGTGATCTTTATAGTAATTTGCCAAAATTTCTTCACTAAGAGTGTGGGAATCCTTAAGCCAAAGTTTGTGCTAGCGAACTCTCAACTTTGAGCTCTTTTGTGTTTCTCTCTTTTTGGTTGTGATCTTATCTCAACACATGAGAAAATAAAACAGGACTCTTCTACACGTTCAAGAGGCAACTAAAGGATTGTTTTATAGAGTGAATTGACTTACTTCATATCCAACAAGGATTAGAAAATGACTTGGGCTAATTGGGCCTTTATTTAATACTTTATCAAATCATATTTGATTTAACCCAATACCTTATTGGATTAAGCTTCTATAAAATCAATTAGATCACATCCAATTGAACTCAAATTAATTTCGACAATTCACTTTATGTGTGTGACCCATTAGGTACCCAACATGTTAGTAATAAATATAAATTAATTCAACTAAGAATCTATATTTATATTTATAGATCATAAACGACATCTAACAATACATTATGACCACCCAAATGTCAAGAAAGTCAATATGGTTTGACTAACCTTTCAGTGTATAGTATCTTAGTGTAATTTAATCCTTTCATCATATATCCTAGATGATAGAAAGCCTAGCTCGGTGTCTACTGTCTAACTTATCCATATTAGTCCTACGGCTTTCATATTGACCTATCAAGATTGCCTTGGCCAAGGACTTGTGGTCAATATAAGCCAAGAGCAAATGAGATATGTCCCCTTCAAATCACTTAGGGTGATGAATCCTCTCTAGATTACTCATTCATCTTTGCATGCTTCATGCCATACCCAAAAGCACCCTGTTTAGGCATCTAGTCACCTTCAGACACATAGAGGTGAAATCAAAACATGACAAGTCCCATACAAGATGACCTGGTACATAAGTCTAATGATTACTTACATTATTAACACATGATAATATTTTTACAGACACTTAAGTTAAATACCAAATGGAACTCTCATAGGGGGTCATGTTAAGTGAACTTGTCCTTAATAAGCACCCATATACTATCCCTAAGTATGTCGCATACTTCAACCTATAGGATTAATTGCTTACTTCCAAAATAAATAGGCTTAGCATGTTCCAGTGTTTGAGCATTATCAATATCCGTATTCTTGACGAGACAATGATCAAGAACATATTTAGGAACAAGGCTTTGATGCATAAGAATCTCATAATTATAACCTTTATAATTTCTTTGCAAGGCATTATGTTCCAAGGACTTTATCTACATAAATCTCTCATAACTTTTTATAAATAAAGTTATGGATAAAGAAATACCTCATATATTATATAAAATATCCATAATGTATTTAACATGAAATATAAATAATTAATACAGTGTTTTATAAGCATAAAATCGATTGGCTTGTAGGGCTTACACTAACAATCTCCCATTAGCACTAAAGCTAATCGCCCATATATCTACAACCCTCTATGTGGTGATCATGTGTCTATTGGGACAAAACTTTAGTGAGAGGGTCAGTTAAGTTATCCTCCATGGGTACTTTCTTTATATTAATATCACCTCTTCCAATGATCTCCTTGATCAGGTGATAATCCTGTAATACATGTTTAGACTGTTGATAAGACCTTGGTTCCTTTGCTTGCGCAATGGCTCCATTGTTTTCACAATACAAAGTTACAGGATCAATGCTAGGAAATACACCAAGTTCAGCTACGAACTCCTTAACCCAAACTCCCTCATTCGCTGCCATAGATGCAAAAATGTATTCATCCTCAGTTGTAGAATCTATAGTTGTTACTTGCTTGGAACTTTTCCAACTAATAGCACTGCAATTTAAGGTAAATATAAACCCACTTTGTGATTTGCTATCATCCTTATCGGATTGGAATGTAGCATCTCTATATCCTTTAACTTAGAGTTTAGCCCCTCCGCAGACTAAAAAAACATCTTTAGTTCTTCATAAGTACTTAAGGATATTTTCACAACAATGCAATGACTCTCACCTGGATTCGATTGGTATTTGCTCGTGACACTCAAAACATATCCCACATCTAGTTTGGTACATAACATAGCATATATGATCCTATAGCTGATGAATACGGTATCTTAACCATCCTTATCCTTTCATCTTGTGTCTTTGGACACATATCTTTTGAGAGATGAATGCAATGTGACATAGGCAAGTGTCCCTTCTTGGTCTCGGTCATACTAAACCTCTTTAGTACATTGTTTATATAAGTGGATTGGGACAATCTTAGCAGCCTCTTTGATTTATCTCTATAAATCTTTATTCCCATAATATAAGTGTCACGACCCAAATTTCGAGCCATGACCGGTGCATGGGCCCAATGGACATAGCCCACTAAGCCCAAGCAATCCTATTTACATGATCTGTTCATCACTCCATCAAAATTACTGACGTCATATTTCATAACTTTGAATCAAAATAATACCAAACATTGCCAACTCATAGTGGCATATCGATCAAGTATATATATATACGTTGTCTATAACATGTATCTTAATAATTTACATCAGGATTGTCTATACATCTAAAAAAGAAGACTCGATTTCCAGCGGAGAGACTCAGACGAAAAGATAGCTACTGAATGCCGAGACACCTACCAATAGTCGAGTCTACGAGGTCACCTCGACCTAGTTACCGACTGCCTCCTGATCTGAAAACATGAAGTTGAAAATGGTGAGTATAAACCCAGTGAGTGAACAAGAAGGGAATAAGCAAACATTAAGGAATGTTTAACGAAATCATGATGCATTCATTTTTCAAAATAATGCAATTTGTTTTAGTTCTTATTAAAAACCCCTCATGTAAACCCCACATGAGTAAATCACTTTATGAAAAGAGTCCATGCTTAACAAAGGATTTGAAGAGTGAAAACTTTAATAGCATTCATGCGAGTCAAGTCAAATAAACGACGGGTCCCCGTTGCAGCAGAACGGAACATGTACGAATATAACCACGCAGAGGGCCAGATTAGCAGGAAGAAGGGCAGCCCACCCTGAAACAAGGGTGTACGTACATAAAAAAAAAGGCTAGTTATGGCCCTTACTTGATAGGGCTGCAGCGAGAATGAATTTTTGCTGTAACAACACTTGACTTAAATTATGAACTAGTCGAGGGTTTTTTAACTGGCCGAGGGTTTCTCACTAAACCTTCGCATTTTAAACTTAATTCATTTATTCCTTAATGTTGGAAGTCCATGCTCAACTATGGTATCAAAGAAATGGAAAATAAGGTAGCAACTGAACCAAATGAAAAGCAAAACAGAAAGTTTTTCGCTGCAACGAGATTTAATCTCGCTATTGCGAAATTTTTGGTCACAAAATAGAAAGTTTCTCGCTACAGCAAGAAGCTATAGTAACATTCTCGCTGCAGCGAGATTTCTGGCCAGCCTTACCCCTCCAACTCGAGAGTTTCTCTTTGCAGCGAGAATGAATCTCGCTGCAGCGATAAACAGAGTAATGAGATAAAAGTTTCCTTCCTTTCAAGAAAAAAAGCCATCCTACTAAAATGAAAAAATCAACATAAAACACATAAAGATTTCCAAAGTTCAACATGCCAAATTCATATACATTTCAACCATAAACCATATACATGAGTTTTCATTCTCTAAACATATATACATATACATACATGGATAAATACCAATACCACTATCATCACATCCAGCTCATGTGCATCCCCCCACATCGTGCACATAGGTGGAGTCATCGTGTTCATCCCCCCACATCGTGCACAATCAATGCCATCATGTACATCCCCCCACATCATGCACACAAGCACTATCATCATCCATCTCCCTCACCACCATCATTACCGGCATGTGCATCCCCCCACATCGTGCACACACACGGTTATAATCATCACACAATATCAACCATCATGCACAACATATATATATCTATATATATACCAACATAATGTAGTAGTGCATGAATCCATAGCAACCGCATGTCACAACATAAAATCAATTTATCAAAGGCTTGTTCCCAAGGCACTTATTTTAAGGAAAGTTGGATAAAATCATGCAAGTATATTGTGCAAATAAGTTTACATTCCTAAAACAAATTTTGAAATGCAAGTTCACTCACCAGTATCTTGTTGAACCTTTAGTCGACTCTACTTCTCTAATTGTCCAAATGAGGCGATGGGGCTTCGTTGGAACCTATTATCACATTATCATCACCATTAATTCAAGCCACATACTTATAAATTCTAAAAGCTTTCTCTTAGATAGCTTTCAAATTGCCATTTAAGTGGTTATCAATTCTCACAACCCTTATCACTCTAAAATGAATGAACAACCCCAACTACCAATTCACCCCCAAATCTAAACACTAATCATTTTCAACACCAAAACTCAATTCTAGTATACTACTCACCTTGGTAGCTTGTATTTGAAATTCTTTCCAAAACTTTCAAGCTATTTTTGAATCTTCCTCTTTCTCTCTCTAAAACACCTAACTAGTGAGAGAGATTATGGAGATAAGATTTTTTTCAAGGGTTTTAAGGAGAGAGAGTGGAAGAGCACAAGGGTTTATGGAAAGGGTGCACTAAAAGCATGAAATTTGGAGCTATTTGAGGAAGGTTGTGGAGTTTTCTTATCAAGCTTTCATCGAAGATGAAAGTAACGTGAGATGAGAGGAAGAAGAAGGAGAAAGCTGCTAGAGAATGAAGAAGCTACTGGAAGAACAAGATATTTATAGCCCATGCTTATCCATTTCACTTAAATTACAAAAATGCCCCTCCACAAATTAGCTTGTTCTCTTCCAATCCTTTATGTAATCTTTTTACTCTTTTGACACTGAGACAAGGTCCATAATGGTCTAGAAATGCTCGTGTTTATGAAAACTTAAAAATTCTAACCCGAGGTGAAAAATGACCATTTTGCCCTTATCGTGAAAATCATCAAAATTTTTGTTTTCTTGTCATTTTACCCATATTTTCATCATTCATTTATGCCTCATGCCTACTTAGGCCTTAATATTGTTTAAAATTTACTTTTAAGGGCTTACTAAGGAAATTACGAAATTACCTTTAGCTCATGTTATTGCGTCTATGCCTAGTTACAAGCTTATAGAGGTCGTGGTCTCACAATAGGCTACTTCTCCCAAATCCTTCATGGAGAATTGTTTAGATAGCTAGATCTTGACAATTTGCAATATTGGTATATCATTTCCTATTAGTAGTATGTCATCAAGATAAAGTACTAAGAATACAACTTCTTGTCCATTTACCTTCTTGTAAACACATGGATCATCAGGATTCTTGATGAAATCATTGTTTTTAATAGTTTCATTAAATTTGATGTTCCAGCTACTAGACACTTGCTTTAGCTTGTAAATGGACTTTTAGAGTTTGCATACTTTGTGATGATTCTCATTGGATGTAAAACCTTCAAGTTGTTTCATATACACTTCTTCTTACAAATTCTCGTTAAGGAATGCTATTTTTACATCCATTTGCCATATCTTATAATCATGATATGTAGCAATATAAAGCAAAATTTGAATGGATTTAATCATGGCTACAAGTGAGAAGGTTTCCTCATAATCAATTCCTTCAACTTGGTTGGAACCTTTAGCAACCAACCTAGCCTTGTACATTTGTACATTACCATCCATGTCAATCTTTCTCTTGAAGACCCACTTGCATCCTATGGGTTTTACCCTTTTAAGTGCATCAGAAAAAGTCCATACTTGGTTGACATGCATGGCATCCATTTCAGATTTCATGGCCTCCAACCACTTATGAGAATTAATATCAGATATTGCTTCCTCAAAAGTAGTAGGCTTTTTGTCAATTGGTAGAGCATCTATTTCCAACATAAATCTATATATCTCTGGGGGTTGTCTTTGTCTCAAAGATCTACGAAGCACTTGTGTTTCTTAAGCACCAATTTTAGCATCTAATGCTTCAATCGTCAGCTCAGGTTCCATAGGGATGTCAATTTTTAGTTCTTGAACCTTTTCATGAATTATTTTACTCCCACTAGCCCCTTCAAGTAAAAACTCTTTCTCCAAGAAAGTGGCATGTTTCAAGACAAACACCTTTTGCTCAATGAGATTATAAAAATGGTATACTGCAATTTGTTTAGGATACCCTACAAACTTGCATTTGTTTGATCTAGCTCCAAGCTTATTAGACAATGCATGCTTCACATAAACTGTACATCCCTAAATCCTTGTATAAGACAAGTTTGGCCTTTTGCCATGCCACATTCATATGGTGTTTTATCAACTGATTTGGTTGAAACCTTGTTTAAAAGGGTAAGCAGCAGTCTCTAAGGCATATCCCCAAAAAAATATTGGAAGGTCTACCTTAATCATCATGGAACGAACTATGTCCAACAAGGTTTGATTTCTCTTCTCAGACACTCCATTATGTTGTGGAGTTCCAAGTGGAATCCATTATGATAGAATCTTATGTTCCATCAAATAATCCAAAAACTCTTGGCTAAGATATTCTCCTCTTCGCTTTGATTTAAAAGCGAGAATACTATTCCCAATTTGTTTCTCAACCTCAGCCCTAAACTCTTTGAACTTTTCAAAAGCTTTAGACTTGTACTTCATTAGGCACACATAACTAAATCTAGAATGGTCATTTGTAAAAGTAATGAAAAAAAAAATAACCTCCTCTAGCTGGTGTGTTTAAAGGTCCACATACATCTGAGTGTATTAGCCTTAGAAGCACACCTACTCTTTCACCCTTTCTAGTAAAAAAAGTCTTAGTCATTTTACCAAGGAGGCAACATTCACAAGCTCCATATGATTCATAATCAAATAGATCTAGATAACCTTGTTTATATAACTTGGCTATCCTTGTCTCGTTGATGTGATTAAGTCTACAATGCCAGATGTAGGTTTGACTTGGATTATCTTTTCTAGCTTTCTTGACAACTATATTGAGCATTGGGCTATCAAGATCCATAATATAAAGCCCTCCATGACATGTTACGAATCCATTAAAGAAATCATTTAGAATAATAGTGCAACAATTGCCCTTCATATTAAATTCAAAATCATCATTCTTTTCTAGGTATGAAATCAAAATGATGTTTCTAGTTAATACTGGTACACAATAGCACCCTTTTAACTCCAGCACTAAGCCCGATGGTAAAATAAGATTCCAAGTCCCAACAGCAACTGCTATAATTTTTACACTTTTGCCCATTGTTAGGACTACCTTATTTTTACCAAGCCTTCTAGTCTCCCTTAAAGCCTTTATGTCAGTACATATATGCAATCCACATCTTGAATCTATTATCCAAGATTTAGGATTGGCAGTAGAAAGGTTAAGCTCAATCATATTTAATGTTATCTCTTTACTTGTCAAGCTTGCACCTTTCTATTTAATGAGAACTTTTCTCAAAGTGATATACTAGTCCAAACATTTTACGTTGATAGCATCAAGTATGCCAAGCAAAGTAACACTTATTAGTATACTCATTCTAACAACCTACAAATATAGAAAAAGTATTTGTATAAGCCTTTCATGTTATTAACCTATTTAAAATGAGGTATTAAATCTTACATTGATTCTCCCACTAATTTTTTGTAGTAATAGCCCTCATTATTATATAAAAATCTCTACTAGGCATTTCTAGTGGACTAGGACCTTTTTCGACTTATTGTAACCATGAGTGACTTAACAAATCACAATAAGCCTAATTAGGTAGATAACATAGCTTATCAATTGCATCCACATGTAACTCCCAGATTAGTTAGGTAACAACTCATTGTCTAAATGCATCATATGCATTTCGCCTAACCTTGCCTCTAAGACCATGTGGTCAAGTAATACATATCCGAACCACACAATTTCAGTTGAGTAAGACCCACCAATAACTCAAACGTACCTATGTAAAAGTTTGACCTTTAGTGACTCAACAAGTCTCCATTTATAAGGATAGCCTGGTTATCTTGTTATATGGTGGAAGGCAACTTAATCGTGTGAAACATATGACTCAATATTTTAATGAGGGATTTTAGTTGTTGCTTTTATCTTGTTATTTACGTCTCATCGAATTTGGCATGCATAGCATTTATAATATTGCATAAAATAAATCTATCACATGCTAACTACATAAGATGATTATGGGCTTTATCTAATCTAGCTTTCTTGAGCCATCAAAGGAAACTAATTTGGTTAAATCCTAGGGGATTACATACAAATATCATCATATCTTGTAGTCTTGTAATCTTCATGTCTCCTTGGTGCCTTTGTCCTTCATTCTTGGAATTACAAAATTTCTTCCTCATTTAATCTTATGACTTCTAATTATATATATGTAAAGAAACCTCAAGTTACATTTGCAAAGAGTAAGATGAGAAGAGAATTTTACAACTCCTAAATAAAATAGAGGAAAGGCAAGGCACACACTCCCTATTTATAAAATAAATACCAAATGCTTTCAACCATAACTATCCATAACACGTTATAGTGGTCTAAGTCCATAATCATCCTTATGCATTCGTAATCATATAATGAACATATAAAACTTATGTTTAATTCAAATTGAAGATCTTATATGTCATTTGGCAATAATAACACTCAACCTTTGAAGATATTAATCCAAATAATTTGATGTCCTAATCCCATTACAAGTCTTGTGCTAATTTAGAAGTCCTAGTCCTACTAGGAATTCAATTAAGTATAGATTTAGTAATCCTAAACCTTTTAGGACTATGAATTTAAATCTGACCCTTACTCTTAACAAGAGTCCTAATCATATTAGAAATTTAATATCCACAAGGAATCCTAATCCAATTAGGCTTTCTAATCTTATTAGAAAATTTAATCTTTTTTATCCTCAATTTTACAATCCTAGTCCAACTAGAATTAGATCTTTATGGCCAAGAGTCCTATTTCTTTGCCAATTTGATTTTAGAATTTAATTTGGGGCAATCCTGAACTCTTGAGGATATATTCCACTACAATTAGGAGTCTAAATCTATCTCGTGACCATAATTCAACTTCTAATTATATAGAAAAGAAATTGAACAAGCTAATGCAATTGTTTTGGGTTTGCATCACTTATGTTGTTCCAAATTCTTTGGAGCTCCATCCTCCATTGTTTGCTTTGATTTTGGCACCAATTCAGAGACATCCCATCCCCCAAACATCATGCCAAAATGCTCTCAAAACCTCAGCAAATTCGGAGTACAAACAACCATGATTTTGCAAGAGTCCTTGTCACACAAGAATACAATTCCAACAAACTATTTGTGCAAAAACATCATCAGATCACCACCCAAACAAGGTGATTAAATGCTGTAAATTTTCAGAAGTTGAGATCATCTTCTTAACCTTCTACCCTTCAAAAAATCATGCACCAACTCCTTCTCTAAGTTAGTCAAAAAAATTTCCAAAACAGATCATGTTATGTTGCAAGATTTTTTATATTTGAATTTTCTTAAAACAAGTCAATAAAATCTTTAAGAACTTATTAAATCACGATTTTAAACCCATAAATCACCATTTTAAAGGCCTTTTGAAACATTAATTAGATTTAAAACATCCATTCAAAATTTTTATAAAAAATTTTTGTTCAAAGTTGTTCTAAATAATTTTTCAAACTTTGCATCATATCGACATATAAACAAAACTAGGTTTTGTAATTTTCAACAACTAAACATAAAACTTGATTAAATCAAGTACATGAGGCTCTAATATAATTGAAGGGGATTTAAATCATGCTAAGGTGATCATACACAACAGAATATTATTAAAATTTTAATTCCCTAAGCCATGGATCACTTTAATTGAAACTAATCTAGAAAAATCACAAGAGAAAGATTTCGACATACCTGAAAGTTTGATGTTTGCTTTCTTTGCTGGAGTCTTCCTTGGCTTTTCATTTTTAGCTTTTGTAAACCAACTAGGATTATCAAACTATAGTAGTACAATTGTCATACCTGTAATGGTGATCCCTACAGTGATTTATCGAAATCTCTTCACTAAGAGTGTGTGAATCCCTAAGCCAAAGTTTGTGCTAGCAAACTCTCAACTTTGAGGTCATTTGTGTTTCTCTCTTTTTGGTTGTGATCATATCTCAACACATGACAAAATAAAATAAGACACTTTTATACGTTCAAAAGGCAACTGAAAGATTCTTTTATAAAGTGAATTGACCTACTTTATATCCAACAAGGATTAAAAAATATCTCGGGCTAATTGAGCCATTGTTTAATACTACATCAAATCATATTTGATTTAACCCAATACCTAAGTGGATTTAGCTTCCATAAAATCAATTAGATCACATCCAACTGAACTCAAATTAATTTCGACAATTCACTTTGTGTGTGACCCATTAGGTATCCAACATGTTGGTAATAAATATAAATTAATTCAACTAAGAATTTATATTTATATTTATAGATCATGAGCGACATCTAGTAATACTTCATGACCACCCAAATGTCAAGAGAGTCAACATGGTTTAACTAACCTTCCAATGTACAGTATCTCAGTGTAATTCAATCCTTTCATCATAAATCTCGGATGATAAAAAGCTTGGCTCAGTGCATATTTTCTAACTTATCCATATTGGTCCTGCAGCTTTCATATTGACCTTTCAAGATTGCCTTGGCCAAGGACTATTAGTCAATATAAGCTAAGAGCAAACAACATATGTCCCTTCAAATCACTTGGGGTGATAAATCCTCTCTAGACTACTCATTCATCTTCACATGCTTCATGTCATACTCAAAAGCATTCTATTTAGGCATCTGGTCGCCTCTAGAATCGTTGAGGTGAAATCAAAACATGACAATTTACAAACAAGATGGCTTGGTATCACAAGACTACATGAGAATATTTTCATAGACACTTAAGTGAAATACTAAATAAAACTCTCATAATGGGTTATGTTCAGTGAACTTATTCCTTAACAAGCACCCATATATTATCCCCAAGTATGTCGAACACTTCAACTTATGAGATTAGTTGCTTGCTTCCAAAGTAAGGAGGCTTAGCATGTACCAGCCTTTGAGCATTATCAATGTTCTTATTCTTGACAGTACAATGACTAGGAACATATTTAGGAATAAGACTTTGATGCATAAGAATCTCATAATTATAACCTTTATAATTTCTTTGTAAGGCCATTATGTTCCAAGTACTATATCTACATAAATCTCTCACAACTTTTTTATAAGTAAACTCATGAATAAAGAAATACCTCATACATTATATAAAATATCCTATAACATGAAATATGATTAATTAATACAGTATTTTACAAGTACAAATTCGATTAGCTTGCAGGCCTTACATTATCACTTAAAATGCAATGAAACTACAGGAATATTTACTACCTAGTTGAAATAGATTACAAGAAACATATTACATCAGCATCATTTATGTTCCATCTGCTCATCAATTAATGAAGTTTCTGGCAATGGCTTTCCTGCCAAAAATGCCTTGAATAGAACAAGAGATCTTTGTGGCTGTGAGAATGGAGCTTCATGGGATGCTCCTCTGATGGTGGCAAAAGTTAATATATCACCATACCCTTGTGTCCAACTAGCAACTTGCCTTCCCGCAAACCATACTCTGTAAGCCACTGATGTGTTGAGTCCCAACTCCTTTGCCAACCCATTTATCAGTATTCTTGTTCCAATCAAGGGGATAACTGAATCTTGATCTCCACTGAACACAGTTTGCACTAATGTTAGCTGTTGTCTTGTATAATCTTGAAACATTCATGAAGAAACTGATCTCAATTACCTGTACACCCAAACTCGGATGCCAGACCTGACAAGTCTGTCTAGAATATGAATGGTGGGTATCTCCAGATCTTGCATCTTATATTTCAGGACACTGTTACAGTTTAGATTATATGAATGTCTGAGAAATATACTAAATATGGTTTGGAACCAAAATGTAAGTGGACTCTGTGTTTCTTGTATGTAAACTTAACAAGTTTTCACCGACTCAAATACTTACTCACTGCAAACAGTCCAGGCAGTGATTCCAACAAGCTGAGCATGAAAAGCTTCCTGCACATCTTTTCTATTCAAATACTGAACTGTTTTATCTTCAACACAGACGTCTACCTCCTCTTCAGGTTCCTGTACATGATTTAGAACTCCAATTTGACAGAATCAACACCAGACACGGAGAAAAGCAGAGTTCTAAGGAAATTGAGAACCAAAAACGAGCAAAGAAAAAGGCAATAAACAATGAACTCAAGTTTTCACCAGCTCAGTCAGAATCTTGGATTGCGAAAAAAGTGATGATAAACAGACATCAAGAGTAACATCATAAATGTCAACGAATGAGCTAATTTCTCTTGAAACTTGGTTCGCCACTGCTGAGCAAACAGGGGTTAGAGAACCACTGTCCCTCTCTCGCCTATACTGAGAGTAGTTACAGACTGATGTGAGAGCTTCATAGGTAGTGTCTGATATCAACCCATGTGACCAATAGAACTCTGCTCGTGAATTGAAATCCGCATTGTATTCCAGAAGAGGGTTTCCTATCTGCACTCACCAGATTTCTGTGATTGTTTCAAATAGAAAATCTGCACAATTCTGAATATGTCTGGAGATACTTACAGCTATTCCCCTGAGATTGAACTTGTTGGTCGATTGACTGACGAGTTCTGCAAGTTGTGGAACATAGTGGCCTGGTAACGAGCAAAGTTTTCAGTTCTCCTAGTTCTTGCTATAATATTACCAAAGAGTTCTATAAATATCAAATAGTTCCTGAATTAAAGCAGACCTCCATAACTCTCTCCAGTGATGAACAGATCCCTATTTTTGTATTCTGGGAATTTAGCGAGCCATTTTTCCAGAAATGCTAAATTGTCTCGGGCTTTAAAAAGATTAAGCTCAATATCAGTTTTATATATGAATTTTTCTAATTGAACTTGAGTTTATCAATTGATATATGCATTTGATGAAACATGTACATAACAAATAAGAGACCTGTCATCTCGTCATTAACAGAGGTGTAAAAGGATTTATTAGCAGAGTAGGAGAAACCTACTCCAGCAGGTGACTCCAGGTATAGCATGTTTGCTTCTGCAAAATTAGCAAAAGCTAATTAATAAAATGAATTTCTATACTGTCTATAGATATTTCTCGGCGTTTTGACAAGAAATTTACCTTTGTTCCAGCTATATTCATTTTTGAGCAGTATGTCTGCACTTGGTCTAAAAGGACCATGCTCACAGAAAGCTCCAGCTCCAACAGATGAATAACCAGGCCCTGCAAAATCCCAAAATGGGTTAACTAGTAATGCACCTAACTAAGGACCACTCACCAAACAAATCGGTATAATTATAAACCTGCACTGAATTGGGATAAAATTTGAATTCATGATACGGATGAGTGGGATTGGGGATTAACCTCCGTTTAACCAGAGGACGAGAGGCTTTGAAGCTGGGTCGATTTCTGCTTCAACAAAGTAGTAAAAGAGGTGTCTTGGTTGGTTTTCATCTAGACAGTTATGTAGCCAGCATAATGGTGGAAACTGACTTGTGGCTGGCCTGGTAAATTAATGATTCTGTCAGCTGGGACTGAAGGTGGTTCGGCAGTTAGAATTAGTGCGATTAGAGTTAGAGCGGCGATGATAAACCATCCTTCAGATATCATAGTGATTAATAAATGATACCCTACTCTAGTGGTGTTTTATGTGAGACTGCTGAGTGCCATATGCGAGCTAAGCGTTAGACTTATTAGGATATTAGTGGTCTGTGCACTTTGTGGATAAATGTTATGATCCTTACTTTTCCCGTACAACAGGACCAGCTCTAGCATAAAGTCATCAAAACCCTTTTTTAAGGTTTTTTTTTTTAATGTTGAAAAATTCTCGCAGGGTCAAGCTACCCTGTAATTAAGTACTATGGAGAGGGGCATATAAACTGAATCTCCAAAATTACATGAGTGTGGGAGAAGCTTAAAGAAATACCTAAAAAGAATGTCCTGTTTTACATGCATATTTATGAATGCAATCATAAAATTGAAACACCTCCATGTTACAAGATTCTAAATAGAAAACAAAATGAATTAAGTAAGAATAAATTAGGAGTACTACTCCTTTACATTTATTTAAAACGAACATACGGTAAATTATTTTTGTCCAATCTAAGAATACCTTTAAGTTGACCTTCAGCTTGTGAAAAGACATGCAGGTTTTGATGCGTGTACCCCTGATTGGAGAGCAAATCTGCAGCCTGGTTACCTTCTCTATGAATATGCAATATCCGAAAAGAGATGACACTCAAGCATTTACGAATAGAAGCTAATAAGTATCTAATTTGGGCAGAACCTTTATGTCCTCCATGTATCATTTGTACCACTACTTTCGCATCCATCTCTATCCATAGTCTACAAACATTGTGCTCAATACATAAAAGCAAACCTCTATGTAATGCCATTAACTCTGCTTGTAATGAATTATAAGGCCAAAGTTTTCAGCAAAACCAAAAATTAGAGTACTTGTATGATCCCGAAGAAGTTCACCACTAGTAGCACTTTGATAATCATGCTTAGAACTATCATCAACATTCAACTTAAACTCACCTGTTAATGGTTTCTACCAAGAGAATACTTTTGGTTGAGGTGGGGATGTCTTTTGGAATAAAAGGCCCCATGCTTTAGCAATCTGTATATCTCCCCTCTATTGCCATTGCTAGAATTGCCCCCCATGGAATAATTGATGAATAAGCTTTAACACTTTCCATGTTACTCTGTTGGGATACATGCCTAGGTTCCTATGCTTTGCATCATTACGTTCAACCCATAGAAACCAAAAAATAAATAGAGGCATTAAAATGCGGATGTGTCCTTTTTTCGTGTAGTCACCAAAGTACAGCCATACCCAAATAATCTGATAAACATTTTGTGGATGAATAATAGAGATTTGTAAGAATCTTGCAAAATAACTCCAAACCTGTGAAGCTAGAGGACATTCCCACATGACATGAAAAAGTGACTCCTTTGAGTTGCAGTGTTGGCATTTAGAAGCAAGTTGGAGGCCTTTGGATTTCAACCTCAAATCAACTGGAATCCAATCCTAAAATAATCTCCATAGAAAAAAATAAATAGTAAGTGGGATGCTTCGATGCCAAATTAAATTAAACACAAAGTCAACCGAACGGCATTGTCGAACTATCTCCCAAGCTGACTTAGTAGTGAAACGATCATCCGAAGTGGGAGCCCAATATGCCTCATCAACCTGAGATTCATCGATTGGAATTTTTAGGATTTTTGCAACAACATCGTCAGGCAATCCATCATTTAACTTACCCACATTCCATGTACCATTATGATAGAAATTGGACATTCGAATCATGGAAGATGCAAAGGATAAAAAATGATTAACCAAAGGTTCGTCACCCATCCAACATTGATGCCAAAATAATAACTCAGCCTTCCCAATCCACCATCTGATGTGTTGTCCAGTTACCGGGCAGCTAGCTAACATCCGTTTCCAAGTTTGGGAATCATGGAGTTTGAGCTGAATTTGTCTTGAAATTCTACCTGTGTAGTATTTGGCTCTCATAAACCGTGTCCATAGGCTAGTACAAGTCTGGAATCTCCACCACAACTTCATACTAAATGCCTCAAAAACATTGCTTAGGCTCCTTATATCTACGCCATCTTCAGAGGATAGGAATGTACTGTGCTGCCATGAAGCCCAATGAATTTTCCTTGTATCTGCAGAATCTCCCCATAAAAAACTATTAAAAATTCTATCAATTTTCTCAATGACACATAATGGAGGTTTAAGAACCTAAAGTAAATAAATAGGTAGAGAAGATAGCACACTCCTTAATAAAGTTATCCGTCCCCAAAGGGCAAAAATCTTATTTTCCCATCCTGAGATTCTCACCCTTAATTTCGTAATCAAATCATCAAACAAAATCACCATTTTAGGGCCTTTATAAAGGGGGGCTCCCAAATAAGTAATAGGCAAGCATTTATGAATGAAACCTGTAGCCTATGCTATTATCTGTCTTCTAGTGGTTGCAATGTTTTTATGGGTAATGAAGCAACTCTTTTGAGTATTAATCCTTTGTCCAAAAACTGTCTCATATTCTTACAAAAATACTTTAAATTTTTACAAGGAAGCTTAAGTTCCATTAGTAAAAATTACAACATCATCTGCAAAAGCCAAATGACTAACCAGGAATGAGCAACCAGCATTATAATAAAGAGAAAGATACTGAGCAAAAAGGCCATTAAGTCCCCTTGACAAATATTCCGCTGCCAAAATAAATAGTTGAGGTGAGATAAAGTCGCCTTGACGAAGTCCCCATTCCGATTTGAAATAGCCAGCTTTCGTGCCATTTATTAAAACTATATTTCATAACTTATATAATTTTATAATAATATAATTAATTATATTAAAAATATATAAAAATTAAGATAATTAATAAAAGATCCACATATTCTCTTATTTCGTAAATTAAGTACTTAACAAGTATTTATTTTCTCTGACCACATCCCTATTAATTCTCAACTATTTATCTCATTTTCTATTAAAAATATGTAAGAGTTATAATTAATAAAATGACATATTTTCTTATTTTTCTAATTATATATATAATAAATCTTAATTTTTTATCACTTCTCAATTTTCACAATGTTATTAATTCTCAACTATTTCTCTTATTCAAAATCAGTCAACATAATATGTATTTAATGATCTCCAATAATTATTTTTGTCCTCTATATAAAACCAAATTTTTTTTTTCAATTTATAATATAAAATGTTTAGTTAGAAATTTTATATCTCAAAAACTTAGAAGAATAAAATTTTAATAATTTTTTTTCTTAATTTCAATAAAAAATGCCTCATTTGAATATTTAGATTTAGGCCTTTTAAGTTATTGAGCTGCCTTTGTCATACAACTAGGTTTAAATAGCATAAATTTAGACTTGTCCATGGATAGGATCTAGTAGCTCTAACACCTTCAAAAGTTAAGATGATTATGGCCTAGGCTTGTTTATCTACATAATATCTTATTCTAAAAGTTTGGCATATTGTTTGAAAAAGATCTCAAATTATTCAAGACAGTTCAAATAACCTCTTATTCTTCTATTACATTTAATTAAGCCCCTACACTTTTATTTTTGATCCAATAAACCTTTATGGTTAATGGTTGACTAATTGCCATTAGTCAAAATATTACTTGTCATTTTATACTCACATGACATTGACTTGAAGGGTGAAAATGCCATATGACTATGTCACTATACCATATTCGTATACCACATCATCATACATTATAACATATTAACTAATAACCCTATTATATAGAGTTATTTTGACACATTTTGGAGGTTGAAATAGCTAAATCTTTGAGATTTTAAGTTCAAATCTTAAGCATTTTAGTTGTTTTTTTAGTTTAAGTTAGATTACATGTTAAGTAGTTAATTTAAGTTATTTTATTTTAATTTACTTTAAGTGTGACGCCCACTCATAAAAAAATAAAAAGAAAAAGAAAAAGAAGAAGTAAGTGGGGGTCGGCAAGAGAAGAGAAAAAGAAAAAAAAAAGAACAAGGAGAGAGAAGAAGAAAAGTCAAGCTGCCAAAAAGGGAGAAAAGACAAGGAAGAAAGAGAAGAAGAAAGAGAATAGGAAAGAGAAAGAAGAGAGTGGGGGGTCCGAGGGAGAGAAATGAGAGAGGAAAAAAAAAAGGAGAGAGGGGGAGCAGCATCTCGGGGAGAAATAAAAGACAAAGAAAGAGAGAGAGAGCACGGCGATGAGGAGAAGAAGGAGAAGGAAGAAAGAAGAGAAAGAAAAAAAAGAAGAAGAAGAGAAAGAGCAGCGATAAAGGAGAAGAAGGAGAGAAAAAGCAGCGACAGAGGAGAAGAAAGAAAAAAAAAAGAAAGAGAGAAGGAGCAGCGACAATGCCAAAGGAAAAAGAAGAAGAAGAGAAAGGAAGAAGGAAGAAGAGAAAGAGAAGCATAGGTTAGAAGGAAGACTGACAACAAAGGGAGAAAAAAAAGGAATAGCTAAATATACGCAAGAACCAATAGCGAAGTAGCGTCCCGCTATTGTGAGGTGAGTGGGTGTTAAATTTCAAAACTATGTCCCTATAATATAATAAATAAATATATATATATGTCATATTTGATAGTTGACAAAATTGTGGACAGCATGAGTTGGTAGAAAGCCTTAGGTTGTTTGTGTTTGTGACAAAGATTTAAAAATTTTTTTTCTTCATAATATAAAAATATATATATATTTGCATGCTTTTAAATACGAGACAAACCTTTGACTAGCTTTCACTTCAAAATCATACCTTGCAAGTTTGTGTGATCTTTAGGCCAATGGCCTTTGTTTTGATTCATAGAAGTTGATGATAAATTATTTATTTCATTTAGCATGCCGATTAGTAAATATGCCATGCTTTGAAATAAATTATGCACAACATTCATTTTATGATTATACGACTTTTAATCTGTCATATTATGCAAATGTATTAAATTGCAATGATTTTATTTTAACGTGATTGAGATACTCTGGGTAGGAGCTGTTACCACACCAGGTCAAGTGTGGTCTTTGTGCACAAAGTAAGAATTGTTGATTATCGATATTTGATTGTAAAAGGGGACCTGAAGCTTCGATTTATATTAAGTGGCATAGGCAGTTCCCATGAGTAGGTAAAAGGGGGACTTGAAGCCTCGATTTATATTGGGTGGCGTAGGCAGATACCACGAGTAAGTAAAGAACGACCTGAAGCCTCGATTTATATATGGTGGCGTGGGCAGTTCCCACGAGTAGGTGATGATGTTTGATAGAGTAAGCCTAAGGGCTATATTAAACCTACCCGAGGATGATGTTCACTTGTAGATTTTTATTTCAATATGCATTGCATTAATACTTGAAAATTTTTATTTAATGGCAAACGAAATGTACCTATTCATTGGTGATCAATTAATTCACCTTTTTATATTTGAGAATTTTCATTTTTCACTTGTCATTAAATTTAATGATGACTGGATGTCGGGGTTGAAAGATTTTCTAATACCCTAAATACAATTGTTTTCACATATGTTTATTTGTGAATTATTATTCTTAAGAACTGCAAGGTATAAAAACAAAATCTTAGTTTTATGGAATGTCTTTTCTACGCTTACTCTTGAGTTTATAAACATTCCACCTTTATGTTTGTTTCTCCTCTTCACCTGCTCACGGGATCAATGATGATCATTGAGTCTATGAGACTCACACCCCTCTTATTTTCCCTTTTTGCAGATAGAGATCAACCTAACGTGTAACCATCGGTGCATACGATTCACCGCGAAGTAGGTAAAGGCATCTACTAACCTCGCTCCAAGTCACTTCGCTGTTTAGGGTTGTGTCAGAATGAAATTTGTGAGATGTTGAAAAATGTTGTTAACTTATAAACATGAATTGTTATTAGTTTGAATGAAGTAGATAGTAATTTAATTATTAATATTTGCTTACACACATGATTTGATTATATGTATTTAATGAATCTAGTGGAAGTCTTAAATGAGGCTTGTTCGGGACTTAGCAAAAATTCTTTAGAAGTCCCGAACACTGATAGCAACCAAGGAGGGGTCGTTACAATATTGGTATCAGAGCCCTAAGTTTAAAAAAGTCTTAAGATTTCTTGTGTTATCAGCGGAGTGTCAGAGGTAGTGTAGAGTCTTATTCATGGTTCATGACTGCAGCATGGATTATGGATAAGAGGCTACACGAACTCTCTAATCTTAGTAAGCGACCTTCATTAATAATTTTTAATAGTTATTTGAGGGGTGTTTGTTGCTGTCTAGGTACCGAGATACCGCCTAAGATGTGAGCAGCCTCAAGAGGAATTAGAGGGTTTAATGCCCCAAATGACCTTACGGAGGGACCATGTGCATCTTTTTCTAGGAGCAATGGGAGAGGTGGACCTAGAGGTCAAATCGTCGGGCCTCAAAGCAGTCAAAGTTCCAATGAGAGGAGAGCCGATACTAGTTCTGGGGATACAGGAGGTGATTATTCTGAGGTACCCACTACCACCTTAGAGGAGATAGCGGCTGGATTGCGAGGGTTAACGTAAGAGTTTATAGAGTTTAGGAGACAAGGAGTGTATCAACCAAATGAAACAATGGGTTCTAGTTTTGAAGATTTGGATTATCAACCTTATGAGGAAATAGATCAGGGAAATGTTATGGTGACTCTAGGTGAATTTATGAAATTGAAACCCCCTTCCTTTCCGGGTGTTAAATCAACAGAAGACCCACAAGTAATTTTAGATGAGATGGACAAAATTTATACTGCATTGGGTTGTTCTAGTCGCTAGGCAGTTGAGTTGACAAGCTTTAGATTGACGAAGGTAACACAAATATTCTGCTCCACTTACTTGGGAGGAATTCACACAGGCTTTCATGGACAGATTTCTACCTAAAAGCGTGAGAGACGCTAAGGCATAGAAGTTTGAAACTTTAATGTAGGCGCTTGGGATGACAGTGTCAGATTATGACATCCAATTTACTCATTTGTTGAGATATGCCCCGTATCTGGTTCAGACTAAAAGAGAGAGGATTAAGAGGTTCATTAAGGGGTTACATAGTTTAATATACAGAATTCTAGTCTCTTAGAGATTTACATCCTATCCCGAAATAATTGATGCCGCTAGAAAAATCGAGGCGGGACGTATAGAGGTTAGGGTGGAAAGAGAAATGAGTAAAATAAATCGAGATAAAGGATCTTCTAGATACAGAGACCCTAGTAGGGGTAAATATGCTAATGTAGTGGGACAACCAGGTCGAAGGGATGGTAACTTACTCAGAGGGTCAGTATTCTCTAGTCCACCGAATTAAAGAATAAATTTTCAGTCCCATAGTCCCCTATGTAGCAATGATTTTAAAGGGATTAATTATAGACGAGTTATGAGCAGTGGGATGACTAATTCAAATCCAAGACATAGTGGTCAGTGGGGTCCTTTTTACACTTTTTGTGGTCAGATTCATACAGGGCCATGTAACCAAATAACGACGTTCTGTTATGAGTGTGGGGGAATTGGTCATGTGAAGAAGGATTGTCCTACCTATAGACATAACCAGGAGATGGCTCGTGGTTCCATCGACCCGATTTTGCTACCACACCAACTAGAAA
This sequence comes from Theobroma cacao, assembly GCF_053813885.1. Classification (NCBI taxonomy): domain Eukaryota; kingdom Viridiplantae; phylum Streptophyta; class Magnoliopsida; order Malvales; family Malvaceae; genus Theobroma; species Theobroma cacao. The sequence goes on from NC_142643.1 coordinate 25,697,264, forward strand.
TGTCAGAAGGGATAAAGGAAATAGATCGGCAAGGCCAACTCAACAAGGTGCTTTTGAAGGGGGACAAGCTAAAGTATTTGCTCTGACACCATAAGATGCTCATGTCTTGAATGTGGTGGTAACAAGTAATCTTTTCATTTGTGGTTACAAAGCATTAGTTTTATTTGACCCAGGATCCACACATTCTTTTGTGTCTTCAAATTTCATGCCTAAATTAAGCAAGCAATATGAATATATGGATGAACCGTTAGTGGTAACCACCCCGTTGGATGAATCATATGTTGCAGAGTATGTGTTTCGTTCTTGTGTGGTCCAAATTAAAGATAGGGACACTTAGGTGGATTTAGTGTTAATAATAACACTGGGATTCAACGTGATATTGGGAATGGATTGGCTGGCGTCTTGCTACGCTAATGTAGATTGTTATCGCAAGTTGGTCTTGGAAAGCCGTCATTTGTTATTTATGGTCACAGCAGCCATTTGGTTGATAGTGTGATGGCTACAATTACTAGAGAAGTACAAAATGAAGAAGGAAATTTATAAGCTACACCTGTAGTAAATGAATTTGTAGATGTGCTTCCAGAAGAATTGCCCAGATTACCTCCTCAAAAGGAAATTGAATTATGTATCGATTTGATTCTAGAAACATAACCAATATCGATGCCTCCGTACCGAATGGCGTCGACAAAGTTAAAGGAGTTAAGGGAACAATTGCAAGATTTAATTAACAAGGGCTTTATTCGCCCGAGTGTGTCACCTTAGGAGCACCAGTGCTATTCATAAAGAAGAAATATGGTAGTCTCAGGCTATGTATAGATTACCGGCAGCTTAATAAAGTCACGATCAAAAATAAATATCCACTTCCCAGAATTGATGATTTGTTTGATCAGCTGCAAGGGGCTCAATGCTTTTCGAAGATTGACTTAAGGTCTGGATATCATCAATTAAGGATCAGGGAAAAGGACATACCCAAAACAATATTCCATACGAGGTTTGGACATTATGAATATTTAGTGATGTCTTTTGGATTGGCGAATGCCCCTGCTGCTTTCATGGACTTGATGAACAGGGTGTTTCGAGCATACTTGGATAGATTTGTGGTCGTCTTTATTGATGACATTCTAATATACTCGAGCAGTTGGGAAGAGCACACACAACATTTAAGGATCGTGCTACAGACCCTACGGGAGCATAGATTGTACGTGAAATTTCCTAAGTGCGCGTTTTGGTTGAGTAGTGTTGGTTTTCTGGGACATATTGTATCTAAGGATAGAGTACAAGTAGATCCCAGTAAAGTTGAGGCAATTGAGAATTGGGCTAGACCCACGGCAGTTACAAAAATCAAGAGTTTTCTAGGATTGGCTGGGTATTATTGACGATTTGTGAAAGATTTCTCTAAGATAGCCTCTCCGTTAACGAGGTTAACTCAAAAGGGAGTAAAATTTGAATGGTCAGAGGCTTGTGAACACAGTTTCCAAATATTAAAAGCTTGTTTGACTTTTGCACCTGTATTAAGTTTGCCATGTGGGTCTAGGGGCTACACTGTTTATTGTGATGCTTCGAGGGTTGGATTAGGATGTGTATTGATGCAACATGGTAGAGTCATTGCTTATGCCTCAAGACAACTTAAGAGGCATGAACAAAATTATCTTACACACGACCTAGAGATGGCAGCGATCGTGTTTGCCTTAAAAATATGGAGGCATTATTTGTATAGGGAAACATGTGAAATATATACGGATCACAAAAGTTTGAAGTATATATTTCAATAGCGAGATCTAAATTTAAGGCAACGCAAATGGATGGAATTGTTGAAAGACTATGATTGTACGATACTCTATCATCTCGGCAAGGCGAATGTCATAGCTGATGCATTGAGTTGAAAGTCAATGGGCAGTATGGCACACATTGCAATGGTGAGAAAATCGTTTGTGCAAGCGTTACAGGATCTGGGTAATATGTGAGTTAAATTTGAGGTCAGTGGGTCAAATGCACTATTGGCACATTTTACAGTCCGACCAGTACTGATAGATCGAATTTGAGATGCCTAAGCTAGAGATACATTTGTAATGACGATTTTAGGGAGTGTGGGTGAGCAAGTTTCTGAGTTTGATTTTGGGTCTGATGAATTGTTGAGACACGAATCTCAAATCTAAGTGCCAAACTTGGACGGATTAAGAGAAGAAATTCTAGAGGAAGCACACGTTGTTGCTATGCAGTACATTTGGGAGCTACTAAGATGTGTCATGATTTAAGATCCGTATATTGGTGGCAAAGATTGAAGAAGGATGTAGGGGAATATGTTTTGAGATGTTTGGTGTGCCAACAAGTGAAGGCAGAGCATCAAAGACCTTCAGGATTATTACAACCGTTACCAATACCTGAATGGAAATGGGAACATATAGCCATGGACTTCGTAACAGGCTTGCCCCGAGTCAAAGGAGGATACGATTCCATATGGGTAATTGTAGATCGATTGACTAAGTCAGCACATTATCTCCTGGTCAAGACAAAGTTTGGGGCGGCACAATATGCTCGAATTTATATTAATGAAATTGTTAGACTCCATGGCGTACCGATGACCATTATGTCCGATAGGGAACCATAGTTTACTAGTCAATTTTGGAGGAGGTTGCAAGATGAATTAGGAACCCGATTGAACTTTAGCACAACATACCACCCTCAGACAGAAGGTCAGTCATAACGCACAATCCAAATATTGGAAGATATGTTAAGAGCAATTGTGTTGGATTTTGGAGTTTCTTGGAACTTAAACTTGCCTTTGGCAGAAATTGCATACAATAATAGTTACCATGCAAATATCAAGATGGTGTCATTTGAGGCACTGTATGGGCGAAAATGTAGGTCACCCATTGGGTGGTTGGAAGTTGGAGAAAGGAAATTATTGGGGACGGAGATGGTACAAGCAGTAGTGAAAGGAGTACAAATAATTCAAGAACGAATGTTGGCCGCTCAAAGTAGACAAAAGTCGTATGCCGACAATAGCCGCAGGCCCTTAGAGTTCGAAGTAGGTGATCATGTGTTTCTAAAAGTGTCACCATGTAAAGAAGTATGAAGATTTGGCAAGAAAGGCAAACTCAGTCCTAGATATATTAGCCCGTTTGAAATACTAGAACGCGTAGGAGTTGTTGCTTATCAATTGGCATTACCATCGGATTTGGAAGGGGTTAATCCAGTGTTTCATGTATCCATGCTCAGAAAATATGTTCAAGACCCTTCACATGTGATACAACATAATACGATACTGTTGGAAGATGGGTTGAAGTACCAAGAGCAGCTTGTAGCTATAGTGGACTATCAAGTAAAAAGGCTTCGCTCTAAGGACATCGCTTTAGTGAAAGTAATATGGCAAAACCACTCGGTAGAAGAGGTGACTTGGGAACTAGAAGAGAAAATGCGAGCAGAATATCCATATTTGTTTCAAAGTTAAATGTACTATTAAGTGTCTTTATGTTGATGTAATTTGAGGATGAATTTATTTTAAGTATGGGAGACTGTGACACCCCACTCATTAAAAAAAAAAAAAAGAAGTAAGTGGGGGTTGGCAAGAGAAGAGAAAAGGAAAAAAAAAAGAGAAAAGAAGAAAAGTGAAGCTGCCAAAATGGGAGAAAAGACAAGAAAGAAAGAGAAGAAGAAAGAGAAGAGGAAAGAGAAGTAAGAGAGTGGGGGCCCGAGGGAGAGAAATGAGAGAGAGAAAAAATGAGAGAAAGGGAGCAGCATCTCGGGGAAAAGAAAAAGAAGGGGAAAGAGAGAGGGAGCACGACGACGAGGAGAAGAAGGAGAGGGAAAAAAGAAGAGAAAGAAAAAGAAGAAGAAAAAGAGAAAGAGCAACGATAGAGGAGAAGAAAGTAAGAAGGAGCAGCAATAGAGAAGAAGAAAGAAAAAAAAAGAAAGAGGGAGCAGCGACGGTGCTAGAAGAGAAAGAGAAAGAAGAGAAAGGAAGAAGGAATAAGAGAAAGAAGAAGAGAAAGAGAAGCGCCGGCTGGAAGGAAGACCGGCAGCAAGGGGAGAAAAAAAAGAAAGAATAGCTAAATATGGGCAAGAACCAATAGCGAAGTAGCGTCCTGTTATTGTGAGGTGAGTGGGTGCTAAATTTCAAAACTTTGTCCCTATAATATATATATATATGTCATATTTGATAGTTGACAAAATTATGGATAGCATGAATTGGTAGAAAGCCTTAGGTTGTTTGTGTTTGTGACAAAGATTTTAAATTCATTTTTCTTCATAATGTAAATATATATATATCTACATGCTTTTAAATACGGGGAAACAAACCTTTGACTGGCTTTCACTTCAAAATCATACCTTGCAAGTTTGTGTGATGTTTAGGCCAATGGCTTTTGTTTTGATTCATAGAAGTTGATGATAAATTATTTATTTCATTTAGCATGCTGATTTGGTAAATATGCCATGCTTTGAAATAAATTATGCACAACATTCATTTTATGATTATACGGCTTTTAATCTGTCATGTTATGCAAATGTATTAAATTGTAATGATTCTATTTTAACGTGATTGAGATACTCTAGGTAAGGCCTGTTACCACACCAGGTCAAGTGTGGTCTTTGTGCACAAAGTAAGAATTGTTGATTATCGATATTTGATTGTAAAGGGGGACTTGAAGCCCCGATTTATATTGGGTGGCATGAGCAGTTCTCACGAGTAGGTAAAAGGGGGACTTGAAGCCCCGATTTATATTTGGTGGCATGGGCAGATCTCACGAGTAGGTAAAAGGGGACCTGAAGCCCCGATTTATATATAGTGGCATGGGCAGTTCCCATGAGTAGGTGATGATGTCTGAGAGAGTAAGCATAAGGGCTATATTAAACCTACCCAAGGATGATGTTCACTTGTAGATTTTTATTTCAATATGCATGGCATTAATACTTGAAAATTTTTATTTAATGGCAAGTGAAATGTACCTATTCATTGGTGATCAATTAATTCACCTTTTTATATTTGAGAATTTTCATTTTTCACTTGTCATTGAATTTAATGATGACTGGATGTCGGGGTTGAAAGATTTTTTAATACCCTAAATACAACTGTTTTCACATATGTTTATTTGTGAATTATTATTCTTAAGAACTGCAAGGTATAAAAACAAAATCTTAGTTTTATGGAATGTATTTTCTACGCTTACACCTGAGTTTATAAACATTCCACCTTTATGTTTGTTTTCCCTCTTCGCCTACTCACTGGGTCGATGATGATCACTGAGTCTACGTGTCAAGCCTAGTCCTAAATTATCTACCATGTTACACATGAGACTGATAGAGTGATTGTATATTTGAACACCCTTAGAAGAATATCTAAAAGTCGGTATTGTGCTTAGAAGTACAAGTAAGTCAATTTATACCTTGAACTAATTAAAATAGGGATTTTAAGGTGAAATGAAGTGTTTCACAGTCCAGAGATGACTCAAAATGGTAATTCGGAGTTTGAGGATCAATTTGGAGTTAAATTGAAATTTTCACTATCTAGGGGCAAAATGATCATTTGCCACCTAGGGACAAAATGGAAATTTTAAGAAAAGGTTTTTGGCCCCATTTGACTTATCGGAGTATGATTTGAGGTTTATAAGTAAAAAAAATTTTAATTTTCAGTATAATTTGGAGTATAGGGGCGAAATGGTAATTTTGCCACCTCGAGGGCAAATCGGTAAATTTTTACCCTCGACACTTGTCAAGACCAAGGAATTTTATTCATCATGGAAATGGATAAACATGAGAAATGTGTGGTGGAGAATTAAAGAATTAAAAGTCAAATATTTAAAATTTGAATCAATAGGGAAATGCCATGTGTTATGCTTTTATTATTTTATTGTTTCTTTATAAAAAGGCATAAAAATCAGCCCATTTCTCCTATAGTAGTCAGCCAAACCAGAAGAGAAGAGAAGCCAAGGAAGAACAAACCTTAAGTGGAGAAATTCAAGGAAAAATTGGTGAAAACTCAAGGAAACAAGTGACAAAAGGTAAAATTTCTTGATTTTGACTTGTGATCTACCTTTCCCATGCATTTCTCCTAATTTTTCATGGTTAAATTACATGTTTTCATGATGAATTCATGGCTGGTTGGAATGGGTATGGAGAGAGAATGATGTTAGATTGATTTGATTCTAAGTTATGTTAGTGTTTTTAGTTAGTTAAGCATGTTTAGAGACAAAACAACAAGAAAAGAATCCATTTTCCCCATGAACCTTCAATGGCTGAACCCTATGTGAAGTGTAGAAGTAATGAATTGATTTTGTGATCAAGTGAATTGGTTGAAAAATTAATGAAATGATGATTTATGGTGAGAAAATGGAATGGGAAAATTTTGAGTGATAGTGCACCACAATGGCCGAAATTTTCAAGAAGAATTGTGAGGGTTGTTAGGCTGAATTTTAGATTATTGGAATTTTATTTAGTGAATTGAAATATTAGAAATAAAATGGAGCAATTTGGAGCCAAATCGAACACAATTGTCATTTAATCAGGTAATAGGCCGAATTAGGTCAGCACCGCATTTAAGCGGTAGTCAGATAAGTTGCATATCATAATGCATATACACCGAGCCTGAATTGATTTTATAATGGTCAAGCATTGATGTGGTGAATTATGTATTGTACATTGTGGACAGGTGGTGAGTAAATTACACTGGTAAAAGTACAGAGATTGTGCTTGGAGACTGGGATTAGGAGTACATCGACTCCTAGAACTGTGAGTGAACTTATTATCGTCTTAATTATCTAGAGTAGTTTTATACAATTGTGTGATTTTATGAAAAATGGGTTTAAACGGTAGATTGCTATGTTTTAAGAGAAATTGTGATTTTATAAAATGATTTTATAAATTTTTTGAAAAATTGAATACTGGTTTTGAAAATAAAGCAATTGGAGACTATCTGCTTGTGTTGTAAATTTATGGTTTTAAATTGAATGGCTTATGACAATAAATGAGCATGAATGGCTAAACTGATTTTGATGTTAGAATTATTTATGCTGTGTATTCAGCCTTGAGAGGCTAGGTTGCGATAAATTGCCATATCATGCCGAAAAAGATTTTATAAATCAGGTGGTAGATAAAATAATCCATAGTCACTGCAATGGTGGGGTTTTCCATGGACTGCCTATGAGAGGGGCACGGTAACCCAATTATATATTTACCTCCGGGGGGAAATGTTGGATGAAGTATCTCCTGAGGTAAAGATTTGAGTGCACTTCACGTGGACCACCGCGTGAGAGTAAGACTCAACCAACGTAATGGCATGGCTAAAATTTCGAATGTAAAGACATTTAACAGCCTTGGCGGACTTAGTTGGGATAACCCTCGATCAAGGTATCCTTGATAACTAAGTATGAGAATGATTTTTGGCACGAGCCAAACTTTTCAGGAAATCATAAGCCTATTTGTTTATTTGGGTGAAATGAGTTGAAAGGTAATGAAATTACAGTATGATGACTTGTTTTAATTCGTCTCCATTTACTCGCCTTTAGATAGTTTAGATGGTGTCTGTTTACTCACTAGGATTTTATAATCTCACCACCCTCATTTCCTCACATTTCAGGCTCGGGGAATTCCATAGTTAGCTTACTTTGACAAAGACCTTCATTTGGACTTGAATCGGCAAAAGTTATAGGTTTTCAACTTTCGATGCATTTTGGTTAGATGTGGGCCCACGTGTCGCTATAAAAGTAATTTTATGCTTTGGTTATTTACTTTATAGTATATATGAATATAATTAACTTTTACACTATAAGAATTATTTACCGATAGCTTTATAAAAATTATTTTACGAGAAAATAGTTTATTTTATTGAATATCTTTATTATATTCAAATGGTCAAATTTTCACTTCAAATGAACGTTTTAGATACTTAATTTGTTTTTAAATCACTAAACATATATTTTCTACTTAGCTACTACATTTTTAACAAGTTTTGAGATTTTTGACGAAAATTGACGAAAATGCCCCTGTGAGCCATTAAACAATATGTTATATTCTGATTTGGAAATGACTAGTAATCTTTCGAATTACGATATTTGATAACTATTGCTCACTGGGGAAGTGCAAAAGGTTATACGAGAGCCTTGCGAGGTTTCGATCGGCATTCGGGGTGAAGAATGTCTGTTGAAGTTTCGCGGCGGCTGTCACGGGCTCGATGGGAGTTCCGAGTCGTGACAGTATAAGACTTACACCCCTCTTATTTTCTCTTTTTGCAGATAGAGATAAGTCTAACGTGTAACTATCGTTGCATACGATTCACCGTAAAGTAGGTAAAGGCATCTCCTAACCCCACTCCAAGTCTCTCTGCTATTGAGGGTTGTGTCAGAACAAAATTTGCGAAATGTTGAAAAATGTTGTTAACTTATAAACGTGAATTGTTATTATTTTGAATGAAGTAGATAGTAATTTAATTATTAATATTTGCTTACACATGTGATTTTATTATATGTATTTAATGAATCTAGCGAAAATCTTAAATGAGGCTTGTTCGAGACTTAGCAAAAATTTTTTAGAAGTTTCAAACATCGGTAGTGACCAAGGAGGGGTTGTTAAATTAAGAATAGTTATTTTTTATTTCTCTCCTGCCTTTTGTAGGATATTTGATGAGAAAGGTTCATTGGATTTAAAATCGCACACGTATGGTGAAGGTTTCATTCAAATATGCTACAGTGTTTTGATGATAACATGAGTTACAAAAGTCCAATTGATAAGATTTTTGATCCATTGGAAAGCTAAGGGAATGGACTACAACTTTCATGTTTACCACTTCATCTAGTTCAGATCTGATCAAGGTAAAAATTACATTTGAAGACAATAGATTGTTGTAGTTCTACACAAGGCAGCATGTTGATTGAAGGCCATGGCCTTGAGTTACTCAAGGCTACAATGCTGAGGAAGTTAGGGCTGCAACGCTGGGAAGAGCGTGGCTGTAGCATTGGATGGATGAAATGCACCATAAAACTCTTAAGGCTTGGCCATCGCGGTGCTGATGAAGTAAAGCTGTGGCGCCAAAAGACAGCCATAGCGCCGTGCCACCAATGAGGATGAGGCCACTATGCCCCACTACCTTCCAAAAATATATGGGAATATGGAAAATAGGTTAATCTAAACCTATTTAAAGGACTTTTTTCATAGCATTCAAGAGGGAGAACAACAACAGCCATTTTGGAGATTTGGAGCAATGAATCACGTAAAAAAAACAAGAGAAGTTGAGAGAGATTCGAGATAAAAAAGCTTCAACATTAGTTTCTTTCTCTATATTCTGTTTTTCTTATTTTCTTTTACTTGAATTCATGGCTAAATTTCTTTGGATAATGTTTTACTTAGATATTATGATCTAACTTATTTTTCTAGAATTATGGTGGATTTCAACATGTAGTTTAAATATTAGTTTATCTTTCATTTATCATGAATGTGTCTAGTTTTGCTTATTCAAATATGTTGTTAATGCTTTTAATTGCTTGATCAATAATTAATTGATTTATGAATCTAACTGAAACTCGACAGAGAGATTTTAGAATGGATTAAGTTTTGAATAGTTTATGTTCATGTCACTTAGGTGATCTAATTTGCGATTTGGGTAAACATTTTCCAATTGCCATACATAGCCAAATTAGAACACTAACTTAATGAACCTTCTTTAATTGATTCCTATACACATATAATGACCCAATTAAGTTAGGCATTTGTGCAAGCATCTTGATGGAGACTTGTACATAGCTTTGGATTCTAGGTTAGTAAAACTACCCATGAATATAAATAATAAGAGAAACTAGTGTCAGATGAAGTGTTGAATGAACCCATAATCCTAGATTTTTAGTCTATTTTCTTTCTCAAGTAACTTTAATTTTTGTTAGTTAATTTAGTGTGTGCTTTAGTTTAGTTTTAATTAATTTTATGAAGATTTTATTTACTTAAATAAGATTGATTTGTTATAAAATTTTAGTACTTAGTAAACAATTTAGGAACAAATCCCTATGGGAATGATACTCTACTGATCATTATATTACTTGTTTGCAATAGAGTGCACTTGTGTGAAAATTCAATAAGTTTTTGACACCATTGTCGAGGATTTTGTTTTCTTTATTATTTGCTAATATTAAAATTCCACATATTAGTCTTAATTTAAGTTTTACGTATTTGTTTTGCATATTTGTTTTGTCGTTGTATGAGAAGAACAAAAAGCTTGGAGATTATACCTTGTGATCTAGAAATTGAGAGAACATTCCAAAGACTTCGACGAGAAAATCAACTAGGTTTTGCTCAAACAAATGCAATGGAAAATCGATAAAATGAACAACAAATCCAAGAGTGAGTGGTAGTTGAAAATTGTTGCTTAAGGAATTATGTTGTCCCATTGGTGCAAGAGATTCCATCGAATATTCGATGGCCGGCTATCAAGCCAACAATTTCAAGATCAGGCTGGCCATCATCACCATGATTTAAACTTCAGTCCAATTTGGGGGTCTACCAAGATCCAAATGGCTATATATCAAACTTCTTGGAGATATGTGATACTTTTAAACACAATGGTGTAACAAATGATGCAATTTGCTTGAGGCTTTTCCTTTTGTCATTGAGGGATAAAGTTAAAGCATGGCTGAATGTGCTCTTCACTGGCTCAATAACAACATGGGACGATCTTGCTTAAAAGTTCCTTGCTTAGATCTTTCCTCCGACCAAGATAGTAAAAATGAGGAACGATATCACATCATTCATGTAGCAAGATTTTGAATCATTGTATGAGGCTTGGGAAAGATGTAAAGAATTACTTTGACATTGTCCTCATCATGGTCTTCCAAAATGGCTTTAAGTGTAGACTTTCTACAATGGTTTGGGTGGTCACGTTCGAAATACCATTAGATGTCACTGTAGGATGAGCTTTAATGGCTAAATCAATTGATGTGGCATATGATTTTATTGGAAGAGATGGTTGCAAACAACTACCCATAGCAAATAGAGAGATCAATGCATAAGAGAGTAGTTGAAATTCATTACGTAGATGCCATTCCGGCACTATCCACACAAATAACAGTTTTAACTAAAATGCTTGAATCTTTTGGTATTAACTCTATTCAAAGTTCTTTTGTAGCTTGTGAGTATTGTGGAGATGATCATGCAAGCCATCAATGTCCAAGTTTGATAGAAACAGTGCGATTTGTGGGGAATAAATAACAGAATAACATTTACTCCAATAATTACAATCCAAGGTGGAGGAACCATCCAAACTACTATTGGGTCAATAATCAAGGAACATCTTCAATTTCAAGGCTGAATGCACCTCCAAGATTCCAACAGCAAGCAAGAATGCCTATATCAGAAAAAAAGCCAACTATGGAGCATTTGCTAAGGTAGTAGAGGACACAGATTGATAGCATCATCCAAAGTTAAGCAACGTCACTATGAAACTTCGAGACTTAGGTTGGTCAAATTGCCAATTTATTAAACAATAGAGCTTTAGGAACACTACCTAATGATACAGAAGCAAATCCGAGGAAGGAAAGTAAGGAACATGTCAAGGCCATCGCTTTGAGAAGTGGTAAGGAGGTTGAAAGTGAACCACAAAAAGTTGCACAGAAAGACAATAATGGTGAAAGTGGGACGCATATTGCAAGTTCTAGTGAGTAGTGTAAAATGAAAGAAACTAAGGCATCTCTACCACCACCATCTTTTTCTCAATGATTCAAGAAGCAATAAGAAGAGAGCCAGCTTTGGAAATTTATGGAGGTGTTTAAAAAACTTCGCATTAACATTCCATTTGTAGAAGCGTTAGAGCAAATGCCTTCATATGTCAAATTTCTAAAAGACATTTTATCCAAAAAAAAAAAGAGGTTAAGTGAATTTGAGACAGTAGCACTCACTAAGGAGTGTCGTGCAGTCATTCAGAATAAACTCCCTCTAAAGCTTAAGGATATAGGCAGCTTTACTATTCCATGCACAAATGGGTGCTTTGTTTTTTGTCAAGGCTTTAAGTGATTTGGGGGTCAATATTGATTTCATGCCTTTGTTGATTTACAACAAGTTGGGTTTAGGGGAGATTAAGCCCACCATTGTGACTCTACAATTAGCAAATGGAACTCTCACCTGTCCGAGAGGTATAGTGGAAGATGTGCTTGTAAAGGTGGATAAATTCATATTTATAGTAGATTTTATAGTTCTTGATATGGAGGAGGATAAAGAGGTTCCTATTATCCTTGGATGACCTTTCTTACACATTATTAGAGCACTCATTGATGTTGTGAAGGGAGAACTTACCTTGCAAGTACAAGATCAAGAGGTAACATTCAATATTTTTCAAGCTTTAAAGTTTACTAATGATCATGATGAGCGTTTTACAGTTAGTGTGGTAAATAGGCCCATAAATGAAGTCTTCAAGGAAAGTCATTCTCCTAACCCACTTAAAGTATCATTGATTTTTGAATCTGAGTCAAATAATGAGGATGCCATAGAATGTGTCATTGCATTGTATTATTATTCTTGCACACTTTGTGAATCTGGCGTCTATGTTTTTTGCACACATGAGCAATCTATTCCATTAACAAATCGCATTACCTTGCACAAATGAAATGACAAACCTAAGGAGTAAAATGGTCTTCAATAGACATCTGAGAAGACAAGCAAGAACCACAGAGCATATTAATAAATTAGAAATAAAAAAAGCACTAAATTTAATTGGAAAAATGTCACAACCCAAATTTGAGGCATGATTGGGGCAAAGATATCAATAGGAGTAACCTTCTTAACCCATGCAAACCTAATGATGAATATTAAACCAATAACCATATGTGCCTCATGGGAACCATCACCGTGGAATCATATGCAAACAAATATAAGCATGATTATATTATACAACAAAAATATCATATCAATCCAACATACTCATGTGCTTATAATGCAAAGCAATATAAATCATAAACGAGTGAATAGGCCATCTTGTGGCAAATACAAAGCATATGCCATCTCATGGTAAACATTCATCATATCAATTACTACATGATAAAAACAAGTTCATAATCCATAACAATCAAATATAAAAATTGGACTATTAAACCATACATAACAGAGTACGACTCAAAGTAAAAAGGTTGATGCCTATTAGATGCCATGGTGATCATGTACCAAAATTGACTGTAGAAGTAGCTTCCTCTAAAGGAAAACGAGTGAAGCAATCTACTAATTTGAAATAACAAGTGCATTTTACATGAATGAGTTATAAATAACTCCATGAGTAGATACAAGGAGGGGGAACAAGCAAATGGAGAAGAGTATTTAACAAAATACACTTTGAGAAATATGAAAATAAATATTTTTCAAATGTTTTGCAAAAAATGTCCTACCAGGCATAACCATACATCCTAATATGCCTTTCCAAGCATAATCATAAATCAACACCCACCTTTCTAGACGTAATAATAAATGAAGCCAATTTTACCAAGTGTATCAAACATCCACATGGTCTTCGAGTCCATTATCTTTCAAACGGATTAAGGACCAAATAATCCCATAGTCCCCAAGTCTGCTGTCTTTCAAACGACTCAAGAAAAGTATGTTCACTGTAACTCCTTGTTCGATATCTTTCAAATGGTGCAAGGATAATAACATTTTTTTTATAAAACATAATTGTAAAATAGTTTATAAGCATTTACAATGAAATTTAAAGTTTAGAAACCAATTAAAGAAGTTTGGATAAAATTGAGTTAAACATCAATTTAAGAGTGTTTGAAACATAAGGCAACATTATCAAAAGTTCCATCTTAAAACAAACTCATTTTTTATCTTCAAAACCTTTGAAAACCTTTTAAATTTCAAACAAACCTAATCTATTGATACATTGGTGCCATGTATCGATAGATTGCTCCATCTATCAATAGATTGTCTCGATCTATCAATAGATGAGAAGCAAAATGTCATTCCAATGGTTCTATGTTGTATTTATCATTACACTGGTGCCATGTATTGATAGATTTGGCACAGAACACACTTTTTCAGCCTAGAACTCATCACTACAACCTCAAGGAAGACTATTATTCATCCACAGTAAAATAATGATCATTCAATCATTAAATACGTAGCATCCATGATATGAATTCAACATATCAAACAATATTCGTAGTCTAAGTCTAACACACTAGACATCAATACAATCAAACTGTGGAGCACTACTCAAGGACAACCAAATCACCAAATGTCATCACATTTACTAGAACAGTGCGTTGCTTATAGCAGACAACCATTCATAAAAAAGGGTAGAACTTCATTAGCTACCAATATTCAATGAGTCTTGGGATATTACCTTTACCAGTTCAAGCTATATCTCATTGTGCATAATGGCTAGTGATTACCCTGCTAGCTACTAGTCTTTGTCTTGATAGGCTCCACTAATCACAATATAAACAATCTAATATTCAAAATTCATTCAATAAAAAGGGTAAATCAAATCACCAACATATCAAAAGGTTGAGACATAATATAATCGGTGTTAATCAACCATATCAACAACTATGAGATAAAATTACCATAAATACCATGATCTCACCAAGGAGAAATTATTTCTCACATCAACATTTAAAACCATAAATCATACATCAATCATATACAAATGAGATGTTTTAGATGTCAAAACTTTGAAAGGCTTGTTCCCCATACTCAAAACTAAAACATAGTAGACTATACATACTTAGTTTATAGTTTTCACTAAAACATACTTGTAAACATTTGTTCACTTCACAAACTCATCGAAATTCATTTATATTCAATGTTGTAGAATATGAACGCTTAATTATACTAATTAATTAAAAACACTACATCTACCCACCTCAAACAAGTGTGCCTTGCTCTCTATCACCTTTCGTCGAACACTCGATTTTAGAAGATTTAAACTTTCACAACAACACCTATCATGAAGTTTTCCATTATTAGTACTTGATTCTTTAACTTAATTTTAGACTAATAATCATCTAATCCTTTCATAAACATTTTCCAACAACTTAAAATCAAAAAATCAGTATCTCATGTAACTCTAACTAAAGGATTTAAGTTTATTACTAGTTAAGTCAAGACAACTTTAACTTGGTGAGCTTGAGAGTTCCAATACCAAGTCAAAACCTAAGTTTTCAATGAACAAAACAATTTATGAGAATCCATAAATTTTGGAAAGTCAAAACCTTAAGTTATGAGGTTTAGAATAAAGAACTTTACCTTCTAAAATTCTTAGAATCAAAATCCAAGCTTCATGATTAATTATAATGCTTGAAATCCATGGATTTTGTTGAAAATGAGAGTTGAAAGCAAATAAGGAAGAGAGTAGCTGGGTTTTTTTATGAAAACCATGTTTTTAGCCAACCAAGGTAAAGTCTAAGGTTTTAGGATTTTTAATTGAGTGAGAAAAGATCGAAATAACTTTAATTTTTTCAAGTCTATACATAATGTATCGATTCATGTTCATAATAAGCTCTTTTTAAGTTTGATGTATTGATACATGATGAACATGTATTGATACATTTTGTCCATAATGTAGTCTTTGAGTCTGAAACCATCCTATTTGACCTTATAAAGGTAATAACTCTCATATAAACATGTTTGATTATCAAAGCATGGAATTTCTAAATTACAATAGTCTAGAATTTAAGTTCAAAAACACAAAATTAACAGCTGACCAAGTTAGGTTACAAATCTAACCTAAGTAAAGAGTGGGGTTTCACAAAAAGTAAAGCATAAATGCTCTCTTGGCTTCAGGCCTTCTCTTGCTGACTAATGTACTCCATTAACTTCCAATGTGATTTTCTCCATCTTTGAGGCAAAACTGGGCAAAGTGATCTGCATAAAAGTTGTGTCTCTATCTCTTAACTCTCCAATGGTCTAAGAATCACCTTATTTAGACATCTGGAGTGGAAGTTATTCTTAAAATACCACAACTTGTATGAACAGGGCCTAGGCTCTTTAACGCCTTTCTTCACCAAATTAAGTATTGTTCCTTTAGAGTCTTACAAAAACATAAAACTAATAAATAATAACCAAACTAAGACAAATAAACCTAAAATTAGTATAAAATAAACTAACTTAAGAAAAATAACTAAAAATAACTAAATCCTAACCAAAATTTTATAACTTAGCTAACTTTTAAGAACAATTTTGAGATAAAAATAATTATATTTCATAGAATTATTGGTGCTTGTTGACTGTCATACCATCAATCAATTCTATAACACATTGGACATTGAGAATGATGAGTATAGCCAATATTTGGATGGGAATGTGGACTCGGATGTAGTCATAAATTTGGCTTGTAACTTTGGCATCCAATGGAAGATGTCTAAGGGAGTTCTAGTTTCATTTAAGACTAGTGATATGGATAATGAATATAAAGTTTGGTACCATTTTTTAAAAGCTAAAATGCTTCCGATCAAGCATCTAAGTGATGTCACTAAGGATAGAGCAATGTTGCTCTATGCCATCATTTTAGGTAAATCCATTGATATTGGCCAATTGATTTTTAATAGCATTGTTCACACCACTCGTTCAATTAGGGATGGCCTTTGGTACCCATCATTTATCACTGGACTATGCAAACAAGTGGGACTTCAATGGACTAGCAATGAGGAGCTATTGCATCTGATAGTTCCTTTAGATAAAGGTATCATCCATCGGTTCCACACTCATGAACACTCTACCACAAGTGGTAGTTCTTCCTTTGCACCACGACGTCCACTGCACTAAACATATCGTACAATACCACAGAGGATGGAGCATCTTGAATGTTGAATGGCGCATTAGGTAGAGTGCACTAAGGTAATGGAGCAAATGTTCTAGGCTTGTGTGCACCATATGGAGATGGACATTTCTAACTTTCCATCCATGCTAGAAGACACCAACACTAATGATGATTAGGAGGATGTGGAGTAAATCAGGGGAGTATTCTCTTCTTTACTTTTAGTAACATTGGGGACAATGTTAACTTTAAGTTTTGAGGGGGGGAGAGTTTAAGTTTTAAACTTTGCATTTTATGTTTTTAAAATTTAAGTTAGTTTGTTTGTTAGCTTTCAATTTTTTGCATGTTTTTGGAAAATGTTAACTATAGTTAGTTGCACCAATTTCCTTATTTCACTTATCTAATGATGAAAAATAGTTATCTTGTTATCTTTTATTCTTAGTGAATGTAAATATTGTTTTGAGTATTATGTTGAACTCTTTTGCTAAGTATCATTGTAGAATGTGATTTTTACACCATTCGAGTACTATGTTTTTCGCTTTGAACTATTGTGTACATTTAGAGAAAGTTTATGTGAGTGCAAATTTCTGAATAATGTCTTGAGTTCTAGAATTTCTTTGAGTTTCTCTCGAGGCAAAATCGTAGGCTACTCTTAGTTAAGGAAATGACTTCGGTCATCTTTGGACTAATTGAGCTTTTTCAAGCCACCTTGCTATATTTTTATCCGTAGTTTACCCCTTTTTGAGCCTAAGTTTTTCCTTTTTCTTTGTTAAACACATAATGAAATAACCTTAGCCTTTAAATAACTCTCCACTTTAACACCTATCACTCTTAAGAATATAAATAATTTTAGGGAATGTATTGAGCTAAGTGATGGAAAATGTAGAAAATGTGAAGTTTATGAAAAATTTAAAAAGTTGTGTCAGTATTCACCCCACTAACTATTATAAAAAGAAACAAGTTTGGGGGGTGTTAAATATTAAAAAAAATGGACATGAAAATAAAAAATAGAATAAAGTGTTTGATGAATGAAAAAAGGTTGAAGAAAAGTAGAAAAAAAGGTGTGACTAAGAGAAGAAAGAAATAATGCTCTTTATAGGTCCTAGAATGATTATGTGCTTAGGGGGATTTGAGCTACATATTATCCCATATCTTGCCTTGACCCTAGCCATACATTACAAGCTGAACAAAATCCTAGGGATCCTTGATTATGTGCTAGCTTACATTAATAGAGAGAGAGATGAAAAACAAACTTATGAAACTCTAGACTAAATTTGAATCTTGCATATGCATAAACCTATCCGAATGGCATGATGCTCGTTGTAAGAACTATACACATAGACACACACATGGGAATCCATTTGAAAATGAGCTTGTAATTGATTTGAAATGTAAACTTGAATAATATTTATGCTTTGCTTTGAGTTGAAAAAATAAGATAACTTACAAGGAAAATAAACGTGATCTTAGATTTAGTGCAACCAACTTGTAGTAGAAGTTTTCATCTTTCATGTTTCTTTCCTTTATTTTAAGGTTTTTCTCAAAGGCTAGCAAAATATTAAATGTTGGGTGTGATAACTCTATTATATAGAGTTATCTTGCACATTTTTGGGCATGAAGTCATCTAAGTCCTTGTATTTTTAAGATGGTTTTAGATAGTTTTTATGTTTTCTGTTAATAAGTTCAAAGCATGTTGAATTATTTTAATTCAAGTAATTTTAGCTCAATTTCATGTTAAAAGTCCTAATTTGAGCCACCACTAATTTCGTTCTTTGTATTTGAAGGTTCTCAACTGCATAAAGCTTAATGGATGATGAACCATGCAAGGATGGCTAGGTGCAGACTCTCACCAAACATGCTACAGTATATTAACCATAACCCATGCTACAAAGATCCGATCAATGTGATTCTTAAACCACTAGAAAGATAAGAAGAAGGGCTACAATTTTCATGTTTCTTACTTCACCAATACTAAACAAATTATGGTCAAAATCTCATTGGAAATAGCTAGACTGTTGTGGTTTTGCACAAGGCAGCTTGAAGGCTAGCGTTGTAGCCTCAAGACCTCCAAGGCCGCAGCGCCAAGGATACTTAAGCATCCCAATATATTAGGCAAAGAGCTTGGAACTGTGGCACCAACCTCCCATAACCGCAACGCCCTGATGCCCCTAAAGCCCCATAGTATTTCCAGGGAGCTCGACACCTAGATGCTAGCACATGATTTAAAAATCTACAACTTCTAATTTTTTTCATTTTAAGGCTTTTAAAAGGGGTATAAAAAAGACCTTTTGAGTTGAGAAAAAGGGTCTAAGGTAAAGTTGTTTTTCAAAGAAAAACGACATTTTACAAAAGAAAAAAAGAGAAGAAATCAAGGAAATTAGAGCTTTTGAAAGAAGTTGGAGCTTGTTTCTCTCACTAGATTTGGCTTCTCTCTCTTTCTTCTACTGTAAAAATGATTTATTTTCTTAGGATATTGTTGTTCGTTGAAAATATTATGAGCTAAATTGATTTTCTAAGATTATGGTAGATTTCAACATGTAATTTGGATATTATGTTTCTCCTTTACTTAATATTAATGGGTAGGGTGATGTTTATACAAATATAAGCTTATTACCTTTGATTGCCTAATCAACAATTGAATGCATGTTGGTATTTAAATGAGACTTGATGAAGTAAGTTTAGATTAGACCATGGTTTGAATAATGTGTGTTCATTTCACTTAGAAATCGAGTGAATTGATTACCAATTATGGCAAATATACGCCTAAATGCCACATGCAGTCAAATTAGAACATATGCTTAATGAACCTACCTTAATTGATTCCTATAGACATATAATGACCTAATTAGGTTAGGTATTTGTGCAAATATCTCGATGGACACTTGTACATAAATTTGGATTCTAGACTAGCATCACCACCCATTAATTTTAGTATTGTCTCGACCTAAACCTGGGGGTTTGTGATCGGTGCACAAGTTCTGCAGGTGAAGCCCGTGAGACCCAAGCAAGCCTTAGGATTCATGTGTCCAATATTCAATCCATTGTATCATAAACAAAACACATAATCCGTTTCATTTCGTAAACTCATTAGTACAATATTCATAAGGCCACACATAGGCCAATCATCAGGTTCATATCATACAACCCTTTGTACACAATATCACATGGCACTTAGTGCCTACAATATCCGAAATACACTATTTTCTAAACTTTAAAATTTTCAAATGCGAAAGGAGAATGGACCAGACTCAATGGAGTGAACCATTGGATGGGAACCTACAAGATGCCAAAATTGGTCTGTCAATGGACAACTTTTGCCATGCACTATCTAGTGGCCTATTTATCTACACATGGTATAAAAATGGGTGAGTACTACAATACTTAGCGAGTGGTGTAAATAATAAAAATCATATACATATATTAAACACATAATAGTTATTGCACTCTTAGTGCATCCACATGATCTAGCAAACATTTTCAAATATAGGGCATATCATTATCTTTAAGTCTCCAACATGTGGGCATGTTATCATCCCCAACATTTCCAAAGATCATCACACACATCATTAAAGTTACCCTTGAAGTCAATCAAAGTCATTCAAATCATTCTCCACAGCACACTCTATTCACCAGAATATCGTATCAATTCATATCATGTTTATCTAAGGCTATTTCACACTGTATACATATCAAATCAAATCAAATCAAATCAATGAGTGGTCTTCCCTTGGATTTAGTTGAATCGCGCTTGGTGGCCAAATGACGGAGAAACAAATCACTCACAGGGCAAAGCCACTAACAAAGAACAAATCACGTGTGTGTTGAACCAATGGGCTGAGAACAAATCACACGCAACATTAGAGCACTTGGCGAAGAAATCAAATCACGTGCATGCCAAAGTAACGAGTTGAGAACAAATCACACCGAAATAGTTGGTGGAGAATCAAATTATCAACTGGAGTAATCTCTCGATGGTCAGCATTACCTAGAGTATTCTCAAATGAGTGACATCAAAGCACTATACGCGAGACTAATACCATCGTCCCTACTTACCACCATCCCTACAGGCACACACACAAAGTCACTAGGTAATGGAATTCACTCAACCTCAAGTCAAGTTAACGTTTGGATTTCATCCTTCGGACGGAACACGAATTTGCAATAAGGCCATCATGCCTTTATCTTTCCATATGTCCACAACATATTACAAATCACATTTATGGAGCTTTAATGGTCTATAAGCTCGTTAGAGTTCTAAGTGCCTTAATGATTCATAAATCATAATGTCATATCATTTAATGATTCCTAAATCATAATGTCATATCATTTAATTGGCCTCTTTAGCCTCACATACATAAACAATTTGCATCAAATATCAAAATACGTGGCCTCACATACTCAAGCAATTATGCCTCAATAATCATAACTCACTAGCCATAAATGCATCAACAATCTCACTTTAAATTAGTCATGGCCTAATAGCCCGCATATGCATGAGCAATCTCACATCAAATCATGCATCAGTATTTCATCGACAATTAGGCAATTTATTCCCACATCGTGGTATAACCATCACAATAACTTAGTTATAGCATATCCATAAGCCATTAAGATCATACATCGCCTAGATGTTTAACAGTTCATGCTTCCTAATAACAATAACAATAAACACATATATTAACATATATTAATATTGTACTAGTGTAGACGTTCTCATCTAGGCATGAACATAGCAATTCAATGTACCATGGCAACGCATATCATCATGCATAATGCATCACAATCAATTTCAAAGATAAACCCCACTTACAATGACAAATGTGAGGTGCTTCACATCCAAGCTCTAATCCTTAGCGTCAAACCATATTTTAGCTCACAAATGTGCCCAAATTGCTCAATCTTCCCTTAAGCACATCAAAACATCAAAAAAACTAACTAAATCCTTGCTTTCGAAAAATGTCAACTTTTTTAAAAATAACTAAATCCTTAGCAATCCAACATATAAGTTCAAATCCTTCAATAACAAGCTAAACCCATACCTTAAAAGCATGGATTGTATGAATCTTAGCTCTAAATTCTAGCCAAATCGAGGGAGATTTACCTAAGCAAGAGAAATAGTATTTCTTCAAATCTAACTGATTAAATTAAAAAATAATAAGTAAAAATGTTTAATCTTACCTCAATAACATTTCCCCAAGCTCAGATTAGCTCTAAACCACTTCAAAAATTCGTTTGGGGCTTAAGGTTTTAAATAGGTAAAGAGAGAAAACATAAATCATCAAAACTTAGTTTTTTTTTTTTTTTGGAGTGAAATCTTTACCTTTGACACTTAGAATCCAAGATTTATTGATGGAATGTGAAGGTTTTGGAGGGTGTGAAGTTTGAGAGAAAATGGGTGGAGGAATGAGGAATTAAGAGAAAATGAAGAAAATTTTAGTTCTAGGGCTTTTAAGCCCATTTTCAGTTGAATGGGCAACCAAGGATCAACTATGGAAGGTCTATAATTGGTCTTGGAGCAAAAGATCTCACCCACATTTTTTCCTTCACAAGATCGACTATGAGGGGTTTATAGTTGATCATGGACCAAAATGCTCGTTTTTATTCGATTTTGCTTCTAAGATTGACTATGGGGAGTCTATAGTTGATATTGGACCAGAATGTTTGCATTTCTTCCATTTTTCCTTCCTAATATTGACTATAAAGGGTCAATAGTCGATCTTGGACCAAAATGCATGACTTCCATTGCTTTTTACTACAAGATCGACCTTCTATGCACTAAGATCGGCTTCTTTGGTCCATGTTTGTGAAAATTGTTTCTTTTAATGCCAAAACCCATTCTAAATCTCTTCCATAACCTCAAACCATTCATATATGACTCAAATGTTTACTTAAATACTCAAACCTAAGATCAAAACTCTAATCTAAGCATCAAACCTTTGAATTCCTCAAATATGTTTGTAGAATTTTTGCCTAAGTATCATAAGGCATGCTTTCTTCACTTAACACATCTACATATCATCAAAAAAGTCTCCAAATATATAACAAATTTCAAGATCCTTCTCTATACACATAATAGTTCATATACATACTCCACAAGCATACACATTAAGGTTCAAATTTACTCTTCAATAACTTAGCCCCTATCACATATAGGCCATGTCAAAATCAGGGTTGTTACAAGTATTAAGAGAAATATTAGTCCAAACGGAATGTTGAATGAAACCATAATCCTATACTCTTAGTCCATTGCTTTTCTATTAATTTTAACTTCAATTTCTTTAGTTTGGCATTGTTAATTAAATTTAATATTTAATTAATTTTCAAATTTTGGTTTGTTCGAATAATATTAAGGTGCCATAATTTTAGTACTTAACAAGAATTTAGGCACAATTCCTCGTGGAATACGATACTCACTTACCTTTGTATTACTTGTGCGACACGTTCATTTACATGTGTAAAGTGAGTAACATCTTTCCAGTAAAGTTTCTAATCCTAGCCATCATTAAGGCAACTTGCTCATCATTTTCTCAAATGCTTGGCACTAGAGATTCTATAGTCTTCGCAAGAAGTGAAACTTGTTCTTCTAGAGATGCTGTTCCAGTTGTCATGACTACCATTGCTCTAGATTTGCTTTTAACGAGGAACTTTGGTGAGGGGATGATGGAACATAACTACTGCTTGAATAGCCATCATGTTCCTTAAGTTGATTTGTACTTGATGCTTTAGAGGAAGTAAGTTGCATAGTAGAGACTTCTTCAAAACTTAAGGTAGAAGTATCCTATAGAGGATTTTGGTTAAGGATTGGGAAAATATGCTCATACAATTTAGTAAGAGCTTTTGTCTTTTACCGAGTGCCATATGGATGCATTAGAACATCTATTCGTAATGATGAGGTTGGAAAGACTGCAAGCTTTGCTCGAGCAGGCTTCATAGTGAGTTTGTTGGCAACGCTCTTCTTAGGAGTCATTTGCAATTTGAAAATTGTTTGAAAAAAGAATATGAGAGGTAGAGACCGTCCCACCGAGTGTGCCAGAAATTTGTACAAAAAAAGTTCTTGTCGAACGTTTAGACTTGGAAATTATGAGACAAATTACAAAGATTTGATGGATGCTGCAATCCTTGAAATTCCTCTGATTAATTTCTTCACTCTATCTTCAAAAGTCACAAACTCAAACTTGATCTTGAACATGATCTGGACTTGATAACGCCATTTTCAAGGATCTAAATGGCTTGATCTTGATCACAAACTAGACTTGGGAACTTCACTCCAAGGGTCTGGGTGACTTGATCTTGATCACGAACTAAACTTGAGAACTTTGCTTCAAGGGTCTAGGCGACTTGATCTTGATCACGTACCAAACTTAAGAACTTCATCTTTAGAGATCTTCTCTTCTCAATCTCCAAACGGTTCTCAAATGGCTTGGAGGAGCACTGTATTTATAGTACTAAATGAGAGACTTTCATGAGGATTTAGTGTCTTTAAATTATCTCTAAATTATTTTAATTTAATTAGAAATAAATCATAATGAGTTATAGATAGTGTTTTGATTGGCTGAACGTTGAGTCCTTGAGTTTTGATTGGCCAACTTTAAATCTTATCACTAAATTATCTTAATTTATTTAGAGATAAATTAAACGATCAAATTTGACTTTATCTCCAAATTATCATAATTTTTTAGAGATAAATTAGATAACCAATTGGTAAATTTAAATTGAACAAAATAATGAATATTATCTCTAAATTATCTTGATTTATTTAGAGATAAATAAGATGACCAACAATTAAATTTTAATTGATCCAATGTAAATATTATCTTTACATTATCTCAAGTGATAAATATATATGATACAAAGGTGAATTTTAATTGGTTCAACTATATGTCTTTAAAATAATTCAACTAATAAATTAATTATTTTTAATGATGTCATCAAGTTCATGTGGTGCCTTGTAATTGGATAATAGTTTTTCTGTTTCTACAAAGTGGAGAAAGATTTTAATTATAAATTGAAGATCCATCACATATCTTACTAATATGAGATGTGTGACCTATATATAAATACAACAAAATCTTTCACATGGGATGGTAAAAAAGGGGGCGGGATGCCATTTTCGAGTTTGCCAAAAAGCTATATACTTTAATAGGGAACTAAAGAAGAAAGAAAATTTTTGGAAGAAAGCGAAATGAGAGAGGAGAGGTACTTTCTTCACCAATTTTTGAAGTTATCTGTGGACTTGGTTGATATTAAGAAACATCTCAAGACAATTGATGTTTCTTTGTTGAAATTTAAATTTGAATAAACTTTTGCTATTTTTTTTTTCTTTCTATCTGTTGAGTATGAAAAGGTGTAGTACTCAACTTCCAGATATTTCTTATCTATATACTCTAGCAGCTGTCATAGTCAAATTTTATGTTAATTTAAGAAAAGAAAAGAAATAAAAAAGAAAAAGAAATTGAGATGGAAGCAAAAGCTGATAGAAGAAAAGGCCTGCTCTAAATATTTGAGGATGAAAAAACATAATTTGGAAGATAAAGCATGGAATCCAATGTTAACCTATAAAAGTGTGAAGCCATCCAATTTGTCACGCCGCCCTGCCCCAATCTTATTCGGAATATTGCAAAGCAATGGCTTTAGCATGACCAAATGATCAGGCTATGTGGAAAAAGAAGTGTCAAAAAGCTACCAAAAGTGAATTAGTCAATGCGAAACTAACATGCTAAGAATAAATCCACATGCCAAACGATGGAAAAGGTAGTACTAGTATATATTTGGATAACCTAATCACTAGGCCAAGGAATCTTAATCCGGAGATAATTAGGCTATGAGTTGTGCAAAGGTTTTTTCTAATATTGACAGTTTATAAAAGGTGATTGGTGAAACCAAATACAAGCAGATTTACAGATAAGTTAATTAGTTTATAGATGGGGTAGTAAAATGGGCATGAATCGATCAAGCATGTTCAGTGCATGTTGGTGATTGAGCATATAAAAAAATTTGCTGTTCATTGGGTTTATCATTTATGGGTTGATTTGTGCATTTGAGTTTTTATGGTTTTTTTTTTTATATGCAAAACATGTATTGAAATGTAGTGTTTTTATTTTCTTTTATCCTCTTCGTATCATGTTATTTTCTTTTCAATTTTTTGTCTTGAACTGTGAGATTGTTTAAGCTTTTCTACTAATAAAAGGAGAATGTTTGAGAAAGAAAAACAGAATAAGATTAACATTCACGGTAAAACAGGTAGAGCTCTTCTCTTATGAATTTTGATTATCTCACTTTAATTTGGTTCATATATATACCAGCAGGAACAATCAAAATTGACAAATTGCAGTTCTATTTTATTGCATTTATATATATTTGCTTCACGTACTGCTGCTAATATTAACATTTATAGAATAGTAGGGCTGCTCAAGCTTCTGGTAGTGGTTTCCCAGCTAGAACTGCCTTGAACAACGCCAATGATCGCTCTGGTTGTGAAGCTGGAGCTGTGTGCGAAGCTCCTCTGATGGTGGCGAAGGACAAGATATCTCCATAAACTTGTGTCCAACCACCAACCTGGGATAAACAAGGACATAGAAAAACAGTTGAATGTAATATTAATTAGTTATTGGTTCACATAAAACATACTGGATTTACTGATGCAAGTCAAGTGCAATTCAACTGGCTTACTTGTTTTCCCTCAAACCAAGGTCGGTAAGGCACAGTTGTGTTAAGTCCCAATGCTTTCGCTAGCTTATACACTAATGTTCTGGTGCCAGTAAACGGGATAACAGAATCCTGATCTCCACTGTGACAATACATTTAATCATAATAATTTGAGTAGTCCAATGCATGAAGGAAAATCTAGTATCATACTTTGATAAACAAGAGTTGACTATATATCTATATATATCACCTGTAAACCATGACTGGGATACCAGACTTTACTATAGAGCCAACAATATGAATTGTTGGCGTCTCTAGGTTGTCCATATATTGCACAAACCTGTAAATAAGAGATCAATTCAAGACAATTAATAAGGAGAAGGAAAAACTTGATTTGGTATCAAGGCAGTAGCATCAATGATATTTTCCAGAGAATATATTTTCTAACAATTGTGGGCTGTGGCAGAAATATAGCTGACAACAGTCATTAATGGCTTATCTATACTTGGAGAATTGAGGAATTAATTATTACTTGTTGCATAAGTTCCAGCTGGTGGTTCCAACAAGTTGTGCGTGTAGAGCTTTCTGCACATCTTTCCTGTTCAAGTACTTGGTTGTTTTGTCTTGTATACAAGGGTCTTCTTTCACACTAACTTGCTGAAGGGGATGGAAATTCAAAGATCAGAATGAAATAATATATATAGAGATAATGAAAAGTTATAAAAGGGCACGCAATGTTTGGCTATTGCAAATTTGCAGTGTAGTTTTAATTTTCACCTGTTGACTGAGGCCATCTGCTTGTGATGAATGTTGAGGTCCTGACAACAGGGAGTGACTGAGTATTGCCATTGGTGACTGGCCAGACGATAGGCAAACATCGGCAATGACATCATATTGGTCGATAGACTTAGTAAGTTCTGTTGAAACTTCACTATATACAGATATACAGTCAGATGAAATCGACCTTCTAATAACCTCTCTCATGAGCCGAGAAGAGTTACAAAATGAAGTGAGAAGCTCATAAGCTGAATCTGATATCAAACCATGAGACCAATAATATTGATCAACTGAGTTCATATCTGTAGCGAATTCGAGAAGGGGATTCCCTATCTGCATTCATGAAGATTAAACGTACATTATACTTTGGGCAAATTCACATTCACCAAAGGAAGAGAAAATGCACACATTTCAATGGTGTACTTACAGCTATCCCTTTAAGATTCAGCTTCAGATTGGAGTGAATAATGAGTTGTGCAAGTTGTGGTACATAGTGACCTACAGGTAAGATAGAGTAGAAGTCATATTCCAATAGGTCGAGAAACAAGCTTATCATTCGCATTCAACTAATTGAGATTTCTCTCTAGCTTTCCTTGACTGAGATGAACATGTACAAATTTTCACATATATACCTGCATAACTTTCTCCTGTGATGTAGAAATCTCTATTCTTGTACTCAGGGAACTTGACAAACCACCGCTCCAGGAAAACGAGATTATCTCTTGCTTGAAAGGCAACAACATGAAAATCAATTTCACGTTAGATGTCTGAAGAATTCAATCAACATTTATGCTGCAAAATAAAATTAATGCATATAAACCTGCCACTTCATCGTTTAAATTGGCGTAAAATGAGTTATTAGCAGAATAAGAGAAGCCCACGCCTGCGGGTGACTCCAAGTATAGCATATTAGCTTCTGCATTATTCAACAAAGAAGAAAATCTATCTAGTCAGTGGTCATTCACTTGACTTTGGAGGCAAGCATCTGGCCGGTAGGAGTCACTAAGACTCACATGCATACCGAGTGACGCTGTTGCCTCATGACCAGAATGCAAAGTAAAGTCAAAACAAATTGTGATAGTCATTTATTTCTATGTTTTAAGTGGTGACCAAAACTGTTAGTTATGTTACTTTCTATTTTATGGCAAATTTTAGTTATATCTATCACGCGCTAATTAAATATTTAAAAGTAAACAGAAAGAATTGAAAAGATAGAGAGGGAGACCTTTATTCCAACTGTACTTATTCTTTTCCATAGTCTCTCCATTTGGCTTAAAGGGGCCATGTTCGGTCAAAGCTCCCGCTCCAATCGATGAACAACCAGGCCCTTCAAGAAGTAATGAAAACTACATTAAAATCCTCATAAGAATGCATGAAAGAAAGGTTGAAATTCGGACGAAGAAAGCTGAATTTTAGCAAACATGCATTGATTCACCTCCATTTAGCCATAGAACAAGTGGCTTTGACGCAGGCATAGTTTCGGCTTCAACAAAGTAGTAAAACAGAGCTCTCTTCTGCTTCTCATCGACGGTGAGGTAGCCAGAGAATTGTTGGAAATTGGCTCTGGGTTGGCCAGGCAAAGCTACAATTTTGTCAGCTTTGGGGAGTGATTCTACAACCGTCAAACATGCGTGAACAAGAGTAACAAAGGCTATCCATTTCCCAGATTTCATGTTCGACAGAAATCAGAAAGGGTGAGACAGAGAGCACTGTTGTTTGAGATGATGGAGATAGCTGGTGTGTGAAATGTGAATTCTTAGTCTTATAGAATTGGTTAAAGCAAAAAAAGGCCAAAAAAGTTAACGGACTTACATATTGGTGGGCACCCACCATTGGCCAATCGAACGACCCCAACCTCCTTTATATCAACATTTTTCCACCTACTATCCCGCTCATGACGGTTCAATTTTCACCAAAATTTCAATGAATTTGTAATTTTTTTTATTTTTCAAAAATTCAACTCAATATTAACCTATTGTTTGAAAAAAACTGTTGAATTATTTAAATAAATTCTTATTCTTCTACATTTAATCAAATTCCCGTATAATTTCATGTGAACTAACAATTGGTTATTTTTCTTTTGAAAATTTATAATATATTAAAAACAGAGGGAAGTGAAACTACCCTTTTAGAATTGGAACAAGAAGATTCATGTTTGTTACTCTCTGAAATTGAGAATAACAGCACAGAATCATCTCTAAAAGTATAACCTACAAGACTATACAATAGACCATGCACTCAAAGAAACCTGTACACATAAATAAACCCAACAATTCCCCTACAACATGAGGCAATCATCGCACCTCCATTCCCCAATTACAAAACATCACTCAATTCAAACAAAGTCACAAAGGCATCAACATGCCCAACATTCAGAGCACAAAACCAAAGGCAGGAAGAATCGTCATTCGAACAAAAGAAAACCTTAGCAGCGGCAGTTGGCCAATTGCAAAGATTATCCAACATTAGTCTTCCACAAGGCACTTATCCAATCTGTCAACCGTACAAGTCCAGTGATTCAACAAATTCAACATTGGTGACACCGACCATAAAAAGAGCAGAAAGAACATACTAGTTTCACTCCGACACTCAGAAAAGGGCCTCTGCTGTTGAAACCCCTTAACCCTCTACTGTGCACTAATCACAGGTTACTTCAGCATAGAGATGAGGTCCTCTGAACGCTACACCCATTGGCACTAAAGTTTTCTCCAAGTTAATTCATTCGAAAACATTCAGTACGTCGCTCTGTCGTTGGACTCCTTCCGTTGCCAAACTGTCAGTGAATTGATTTTTTTCTCTATACACATGACTAACTTCCCACTCTCTGACTCCCTTTTTCAGCTTTTCAATGTGCAATACCCGTTTCCGCAACCTTTATGGGGCTTCAACAGGTTCGATTACCCATTTTACAGTATTTTTAAAGTCAGATTCAATTATTAGAGCATGTGTTTGGGACTACTTGGAAGCAAAGGAGATCATAAAAGCTCCCTAATTGTTCTAACTTCAGTTAAACTTGCGTCTCCTACCCCAAAAGCATTTAAGAATGTGACTTTCACCGATCCATTATGATCCCTCATAACTCTCCTAATTTTTTGCCTCTCCGAGGCAACCTTTGGCTACTCCATCAATGTTAAATTTCACTTGATGGTGTCGCAACCCAAACTCGAGAGCTATGAAAAGTGCAAGGGTATTGATGGGAGTCATGAGCGGCCCACCAAGTTCAAAGATCTAAAACGAAATATTTAAATAAGATTTTTTTTATTAAAATTAAAAAAAATTATTAAAATTTTATTCTTTTAACTTTTTGAGATGTAAAATTTTTAATTAAAATTTTATAATCAAGTTCTTCTAATATTTCTATTTCAATTAATAATATAGCCAATCAATTTAATATTTCTTAAGATATTGTTGATCTTAAATAAGATTTTATTAATTTTAGTTTTAAAAAACTTCTTTCTTTTGGAGCAACAGTTACTGAAATTGTTAACATTATTCTAAAAACAATATATGCATTTGGAAAAGAATCGAGTTTTCTTATATGATTAAGTATATCAATTTGACTGTTTTCTTCTTGTATAATTTCTTTTAAAATTTTTAACTTTGAAAATAAATCTAAACCATCAATATCAAAATAGTTATTATATTTTAAGGAACATTCAACGTTAAAGCAATATTCTTTCAAATGAGGCTCACAACTTTATGAAGATAATAAAAGAACAAACTTGCTGTGTATTCTTTGGAGAAAAATTGAAGTTAAAGGAAGAAAGAGCAAATGAGAAATGAAGATTTTAAAAGTAGATAATTCATTCGAAAACATTCAGTACGTCGCTCTGTCGTTCGACTCCTTCCCTTGCCAAACCGTCAGTGAATTGATTTTTTTCTCTATACACATGACTAACTTCCCACTCTCTTGACTCCCTTTTTCAGCTTTTCAATGTGCAATACCCGTTTCCGCAACCTTTATGGGGCTTCAACAGGTTCGATTACCCATTTCACAGTATTTTTAAAGTCAGATTCAATTATTAGAGCATGTGTTTGGGACTACTTGGAAGCAAAGGAGATCATAAAAGCTCCCTAATTGTTCTAACTTCAGTTAAACTTGCGTCTCCTACCCCAAAAGCATTTAAGAATGTGACTTTCACCGATCCATTATGATCCCTCATAACTCTCCCAATTTTTTGCCTCTCCGAGGCAACCTTTGGCTACTCCATCAATGTTAAATTTCACTTGATGGTGTCGCAACCCAAACTCGAGAGCCATGACAAGTGCAAGGGTATTGATGGGAGTCATGAGCAGCCCAACAAATTCAAAAACCTAAAACGAAATATTTAAATGGTTTTTTTTTCATTAAAATTAAAAAAAGTTATTAAAATTTTATTCTTTTAACTTTTTGAGATGTAAAATTTTTAATTAAAATTTTATAATCAAGTTCTTCTAATATTTCTATTTCAATTAATAATATAGCCAATCCATTTAATATTTCTTAAAATATTGTTGATCTTAAATAAGATTTTATTAATTTTAGTTTTAAAAAACTTCTTTCTTTTGAAGCAACACTTACTGAAATTGTTAATATTATTCTAAAAGCAATATATGCATTTGGAAAAGAATCGAGTCTTCTTATATGATTAAGTATATCAATTGGACTGTTTTCTTCTTGTATAATTTCTTTTAAAATTTTTAACTTTGAAAATAAATCTAAACCATCAATATCAGAATAGTTGTTATATTTTAAGGAACATTCAACATTAAAGCAATATTCTTTCAAATGAGGCTCACAACTTTATGAAGATAATAAAAGAACAAACTTGTTGTGTATTCTTTGAAGAAAAATTGAAGTTAAAGGAAGAAAGAGCAAATAAGAAATGAAGATTTTAAAAGTAGATATTATATATTGAAAAAAAATAATTAGTTTTATATATAAAAAAAATAGCTGTTGGAAATCATTAAAATGCATTGATTAAAAATAAGAGAAATAAGTGAGAAAAAAATAGTTGTTGGAGATGATTAAATACATATGACTGTTAGTTTATTGGAAATAAGAAAATATAATTGAGAATTAATAGCATTCTAGAAATAAGGAAGTAATAGAAAATTGAGATTTATTAGGCATATAATTAAAAAAGTGAAAGAACAAATAATTTTATTAATTATTTTTTACTTTTATATATTTTTAATATAATTAATTATATTATAATTTTATTAAAAAGTGGAAATTGGGGTCTTCCCAAATTGGGGGCCTAAAGCCCTTGCTTGGGTGGCTTCACCCAAGGGCCGGTCCTGATGGGAGTAACCTTCTTAACCCAAGTAAGCATAAAAACAAATAAACAATTTACTAAAATGTGCATCATGTGGCTCATTACCATGAAATCTTATACAAGCATATATTATTATACTTATATCAAGCGTCAAAATATCAATTTGCATGATTTTTTGCTCAAAGTGTGCAAGCATAACAAATACAAAGTTTAAATTATAAGCCACCTTGGGCAATTTAAAGTGTAAGCCATTCCGTTGCAGTCCCAAAGTATAACATTTGTTACAAAATATAAAAAGAGTTTAATATACATGATAGACGAACACAATAGATAAGCTAGTGGAGGACAACTTAAACAAAGAGGCAAACACCTACTAGATGCCTTATTGATCACCTACCAAATTGACTATAGAAGTAGCTCTTCTCAAAGGACAGTGAATCAAACAATCTACTGATTTGAAACAACAAATGCATCTTACATGTGTGAGTTATAAACTAACTCCGTGAGCAGATACTCAGGCGGAAGGGGGGGACAAACAAACAGGAGAGTGTTTATGCAAGATACTTTCAAAAAAATATAAATAATCTAATTCCAAACAATACGGAAGTCTGGTTGTTCAAGAATATCAAATATCCAAAGAGTTTGGGAGTTCAATTTTTGAGCTATATCAAATATCCAAGGATACACTTACATGACAAGCACAATCAATAATTCAAGAATCTCAAATCTTTGTTTCAATGAATACAAATTTCTTTGGGAATGTTTTAAATAAAGTTTTGTTGAAAACCCATTCATAAACCTTTGAAATGAATTTGTTATTTATAAAATGTTCAAGAATTACAATGGAAATAAATATTTAAAATTGATTTAAAAAGAAAACATTTTAAGTAGATTTCGAAGAGTACAAAAGTTTAATTGTAAAATAAATTCATTTTATTTAGAAAATCCTTTGAAGACTATTTAAATTCACAAATAAACATAATCTATCCTTGATCTGACAGATCAAGTCCAAACACAAAAGTCCAAACAAATAACAAAAGTCCAAACACCAATGTCAGAACGAATATCAAGAGTCTAAAAACCAAAGTCGAAACAAATATAAAAAAACTAAAACAATTATGTCAAATATCACTTCAAATAGATCGTGGAGCTCTAGATATAATGGACAATCAAAACAAAGTGTGTAAGGGCTCCAAAATGGTCTGGGACATAATCATTAACCGTTTATCAAAGGATTGGGTAGGATTGTATCCCTTATCGAACAAAACAAAACAAAACAAAACTAAGCATTATGCACAATGGGTAACGACTACTGTCACTAGCTACTTGTCCATAACTTGAGTAAGCTCCGTTAAAACAATACGTTTCCAAACAAAAAGGTGAATTCATTCACCATAAAAAATTAAGGGAGTCGAAGAAAAAAACTAAAATATTGTTTCCAAAGTCCATTTCCAACCAAAGGATGAATCCAATCATCAACAAAATAAAAGATTGAAACAAAACCAAAGTTCAAAACAAAAGTAAATGAAAGTCATCAATCATATTAATATCTCAAGGACAAATTAACCTAATACTAGGGTCTATGCAAAACTAATAATTTTTTATTCCAAATTTTTGAATCATTAATCATTCAACTAATCATAGATAAATATCAATTTTGAGGGATCAATTAATTGAAAGGCTTGTCCCCATGTTCAAAACTATATGCACATTAGACATATTTACATAGTATACGTAGTATCCATCAAGTAAACTTGAAATCATCATTCACATCACAAAATTTACCAAAATTACAATTTAATGCGAGGTTGTAGAAAAGGCATGCTTAATTATATCAAAATAATTAAAAACACCGTATCTACCCACTTTGTTGAAGCGTGGCTTTCCTCTTAGCACCTTTAGTTGCAAGCTTGACTCCTTCAAAACTCGAACTACTCTAATAGCACCTAAAATGGTGTTTAATCAATAATATCTTCAAAGACCCATAATAATTTCGTACTACAATAAATACCCACTTCTAACTCTATATAATCCATGCTTATCCAAAGATTTTGACTATTAGTTGTTCTAAAATTTATACCTATCAAATATCCTACTCAACTTACACATTTCCTTACCTTGGTGACCTCTTATACAAGGGCTCTAACAAATTTTGAAACCCTAGTTACAAATTTTGGGTCCAAATAAAGAAATAAAAATTAAAGCTTGAAAACCTATTTTTGAAAGAGATTTAAGAGAGATTTTGGAACTAGAAATCCTTACCTTTAATTTTTAAAGATCAAGATTTGGTAGTGGAGTTTAAGTGTCACGACCCGAAACTCCCATCGAGCCCATGACAACCGCTGCGATGTCTCGATAGACATTCATTATCCGGAATGCCAATCGAAACCTCGCAAGGCTTAACATCAGTTTTCTCCCTTCCCCTGTGAGTATTAGTTACTAAAATCATGTTTTAAAGTGATATGAGCCAATTTCAATTCAAGAACAGTCAAAGAGAAATTTGAACTACACAAGGGTATTTTGGTCATTTTTCCTCAAAAATCTCAAAACTAGCTAAAAATGTAGTATGCGAGTGGAAAACACATATTTCATAATTAAAAATAAGTTTAGATGTCTAAAACATTCATTTAAAGTGAAATTATAACTATTTAAATATAATAAAAATATTCAATAAAATATTCTATTTTCTTATAAAACAATATTTATAAAGTTATCGATAAATAATTTTTGTAGCATAAAAGCTAAATATATTCCTACATACTGTAATACATATAACCAAAGCATAAGATTTAATTTACAGTGACATGTGGGCTCACGAACGACTAAAAGTATCAAAAGCAGTAAACCTATAGTTTTTGAGGATGCAAGTCCAACTATAGCCCTCAACGAAATGAGCTATCTACCGACTATCTTGAGCCTGAAAGAGGTGGAAAGGAGGGTGATGAGATTATATAATCCCAATGAGAAAACAAATATCATCTAAAATATCTAAAGTTGAGTATATGGAGACAGATAAAATAGATTAGCATAAAAATGATTCACAGCATTTCGAACTCATTTTAATAAGATAAAATAGATGCATTTCACCCAAATAAACAATGAGGCTTATGATTTCCTGAAAAGCTTGGCTCATGCCAAAATCATTCTCATACTCAGTTATTAGGGATACCTTAGCCTGAGGCTATCCTAACCGAGTCCGCCAAGGTTGTTAAAAAGTCATGTACGCATAAATCATGTTTTTATTTTGAAAACATAGTTGTTCCTTAGCGTTGGTTGAATTCACCCTCATGTGGTGGTTTAGCGTGAAGTGAACTCTAAAGTTGTACCTCGAGAATTACCCTACGAATTTCCCCAATCGAGGTAAGAATATGACAGGATTCCGTGCCCCTCAAAAAGGTTTGTCCACAAAATCCACCCACTGTAGTAAGCTAATCGATATCCCACCAAATCAATAAAATTCCAACAGCATGACGTGGCAATTATTTTACAACATAGCATGTCAAGGCAAAACAACAGTTCACATATGTTTAGCACAATTACCAATCCAGCCACTCATGCCCATCTTATCATAAGCCATTCTATTCAAATAATAATTTACAACACAGCAATTAGTCTCCAATTACTCCATTTTTAAAACCATAATTCAATTTCAAGACAATTTTATAAAATCATTTCATTTAATCACATTTTTTTGCTTATAAAACATAAAGATTTACCATTTAAACTCATTTTCCATAAAATCACAAAAACGAATTAAAATTCACTTCAGATAATCAAGATGATGATAAGGTTACTCACTGTATCAGGAGTTTGAAATACTCTCATTCTTAGTCCTTTGACACAACGTCTTTACCCTTGTTAGAGGGCTCACCACCTATATACAATACACGACACATAATTCAATATACTGTGTAATATCATTATAAATCTATTTCAGGCTCTTTACTAATGCATGAAATGGGATGTGAAACGCTCGGGTAACCATCTAATTATGGTGTTCAATATAAGTTCAATTGTGTACCTAAATAAAATGGTATTGGCCTAATTCGATCTATCACCCGATTAATTGGCCAATATGTCCAATTCAACTCCAAATAATTCCATTTTTCTCCCAATACTCCAAATCATCAAACAAAAATTAAATAACTTGAAATATGGCAAAATCATCTTCACATTTTCTCTTGGGAATTTCGGCCATGGTGGGTTCACTAACAATATAATTTTTCAAACTTGATTCTCACACCACAAATCACTAATTCCTAACCAAATCACTTGAAACAAAATCAAAATCATCATCAATATTCCACATGGAGAATTCGGCCAATGAGGGTTATGGAAGAACATGAATTTTTCTTGCTTGATTTTCATGCTACACATCACTAACTAACTAAAAACACTAATATACATTAAAATCTAACCAAACCAAGCATCAAAACATCCCTCTAAGTGTTCAGCCATCAAGGGATTCATCATGATTTCATGTGATTCAACCATGGAAAATAAGAAAAAAATGCTTAAGAAAGAGAGATCTCAAGCTTAATGGAAAAAATCTTACCGTTTTTCTCTCGTTTCCTTGAATTTTCACACTTTTCCCTTGAATTTTTCCACCTAGGGTTTTGTTCTTCCTTTTTCTTGCTTCTCCTTGGTGAGGCCGACCATAAAGAAGAGAAATGGGCTGGTTTTGTGCTAATTTATAAGGAAAATAATAAAGAAATAAAAGCTTGACACTTGTCACCTTACCATTGGTTCATTTTTAAATTCTTAACTATTAAGCTTTCTTTCTCCACCACATAAAATCCTTCAATTATCCATGACAATAATGGGTGAAATTCATGTGTTGGACAAGTGTTGGGTGGTGTAAACTTACAGTTTTGCCCTTGGGGTGGCAAAATGACTATTTTGCCCTTATCCTCGGAAAAATGTCGAAATTAAAATTTTTAACTTCTCAAACTCAAATTATACTCCAAATGATCAATCTTAGTAAAAAATTTCATCCAACACTCACATCTTAACCTCGGGTGGCAAAATGACCATTTTGCCCCTAGGTCATGAAAATTCTAATTTGACTCTAAATCGGTCCTCAAACTTCGAATCACCATTTTAAGTCATTTTGAGGTTTTAAAATTCTCAATTTCATCTAAAAATCTCTATTTGGACTAGTTCGAGGCTTAATTCAACTTAATTGTACCATTTGGTACATTACCGTCTTTTAATGATTTTCGAGGTACCCAAGTAAGCAAACATGCATTCTTATGTAAGAATGGCATAATAAACATATGGTAGAGCTGGGCTTGGCATTAAGGGTCTTGAGAGCTAAGAAATTTGAGAGAAAATGAGTGGAGGAACAAAGAGAATAAAACAAAATGAAAGAAGCTCGAGATTTAGGGTTTTATTTTTTTGCTAGTGTAATTTGAGGTCAACTTTTTAAGGTAAGGAGTCGACTATGGCTAAAAATATACTTTAAGGTTGATTACTCTAAGGGGGTAGTTGACCATGGTTTAGAAAGCTACCTTTGTTTGAAAATTTTTTTAAGGTTTCTTTTTAAGGGAAATGATTGACCTTTCAACCTTTAATATCCAAAATTTGACCCTTTTGAGTTCTAAATCAACTCTAGTCCACCCACTAACTTTCAAGTATTTTGTGAATGGTTTTCTCAAGGTTAGAAATCAAGGGATTTAAGCTAGTCAATGCATTTCCTAAGCTCACCAAGTCAATTATCTAATTTGTCCAAGTAATGGAAATTAAGGGTTTCACATTCTCTCCCTCTTAAGAAAATTTATCCTCGAATTTAAACCAACAAGTTAGTTACCTTAATTTTGAAATAAATGTGGGTCTTTCATGTGCTTTTTGTCCTTAACATCCTAGGTCACCTTCTCTTTAGAGTGGTTACCCCAAAGAACTTTCACTAAAGTTACATCCTTAGTGTGAAGTCTTTTTGCTTGTCTATTCAACATTTCTATTGGTACCTCCTCATGTGACAAGTAATCACCCAACTAAATCCCTCATAAGAAATCATGTGGGATGGGTCGGGATCGTACATACATAATACAAATATATGAAATACCATGTGGATACTAGAAAGATCTGGGGTAGCCCTAATATATAAGCTACAACATTAACTTTCTTAAGGATCTCAAATATTCTAATATACCTTAAACTTTAAGTCTCGACGTCTATGGTCAGCGTATGATTTTTGACATCTTTAAGCTTTCAACAACTTATCCTGAATCAATCAAATCTTGTCGATGACATGTTGAGCCGTCTTCGATCGAAGTAGCTTCTGTTCACCAACCTCAAACTAAGTGTAACGACCCCTCCTCAGTCGCTACTGGCGTTCGAGACCTTCGAGAAAGACCTGCCAAGTCCCGAACAAGCCTTACTCAAAATGCTTGTTAGTGCACTATATACGATCCCATTCCATATTGATGCTAAAAACAATATACTCTCATACCATGATTTAAACCATAAACATAATAATCGATTCAAGCTTTAAACTATTTAATCACAAGTATATACATCGAAATTCACATTCTTCAATTATTTACTTATAACAAAATCAATATCCGTTTAAAACTTAATAAATAAAGTGCTACGACTCGACCTCTAACAGTGGAGTGACTCAGGATAAAATGCTATGAGATGCCTTTACCTATTTACGGTGGACCATACACGCCGATGATTACACGTTAGGCCGATCCTTGTCTGTAAAATGAGAAAAAAAAGGTGTGAGTCTCACAGACTCAGTGATCATCGGCTTCGTGAGTAGGGGATAGATGGGAAACAAGCAATAAGGTTGAGATTTTGAATAATAAAAATTACAAGAGTAGATAAAAATATTTAATTCAAACGGAGATTTGTGCCTTATATATATATAAGAAAATATCGAGAATCTCTTGTAAGTCGTAATCAACCATAATGTATATCAAATCAAGTAAGTAAAATTTTGTGTAGCGAGAAGGTTAATAACCATTTTCAAACTAAATCTGTCACGACCCGATACTCCCCTCGAGCCCGTGACAACTGTCGCGACGTCCCGATAGATATTTATTGCCCGAAATGCCAACCGAAACCTCGCACGGCTTTAATATCAGTTTTCGCACCTCCTCTATGAGCAACAGTTGTTAAGTATCATGTTTTGAGAGATTATAAACTATTTCCAAATCAAAACAATAGAAAAATAATTTTTTTCTCACAGGGGCATTTTGGTCATTTTTTCTCAAAAATCTCAAAACCAGCTAAAAATGTAGTATGCGAGTGGAAAACACATATTTCATAATCAAAAATAAGTTTAGATGTCTAAAAAATTCATTTAAAGTGAAACTATACCTATTTGAATATAATAAAAATATTTAATAAAATATTCTATTTTCTTATAAAACAATATTTATAGAGTCATCGGTAAATAATTTTTGTAACGTAAAAGCTAAATAAATTCATACATACTGTAATACAGATAACCAAAGCATAAGATTTAATTTATAGTGGCACATGAGCCCACGAACGACCAAAAGTATCATAAGTGGTAAACCTATAGTTTTTGAGGATGTAAGTCGAACTGTAGCCCTCAACGAAATGAGCTATCTACCGACTATCTTGAGCCTGAAACGGGTGCAAAGGATGGTGGAGAGATTATATAATCCTAGTGAGTAAACAAATATCATCTAAAATATTTAAAGCCGAGTAAATGGAGACAGATAAAATAGATTAGCAAAAAAATGATTCACAGAATTTTGAACTCATTTTAATAAGATAAAATAGATTCATTTCACCCAAATAAACAACGAGGCTTATGATTTCTTGAAAAGCTTAGCTTGTGCCAAAATCATTCTCATACTCAGTTATTAGGGATACCTTGGCTTGGGGCTATCCCAACGGAGTTCGCCAAGGCTGTTAAAAAGTCATGTACGCATAAATCATGTTTTTATTTTGAAAACATAGCAATTCCTTGGCATTGGCTGAGTTCACCCTCACATGGTGGTTTAGCGTGAAGTGAACTCTAAAGTTGTACCTCGAGAGTTACCCTACGTGCCTCCCCAACCGAGGTAAGAATATAACAGGATTCCGGGCCCCTCAAAAAAGCTGGTCCACAGAACCCGCCCACTGTAGCAAGCTAAACACACCATACAATAAAATTTGCGATAGCATGACATGGCAATTATTTTATTTTACAGCGTCTCCAGGCAAATCAATAGTTCATACATTTTCAGCACATTTACCAATTCAACCATTCATGCCAATATTATCATAAGCCATTCAATTCAAACCATGATTTATAACACAACAATTAGTCTCCAATTACTCTATTTTCAAAACCATCACTCAATTTCAAGACAATTTTATAAAATCATTTCATTTAATCACATTTTGCTTGTAAAACATAAAGATTTACCATTTAAACTCATTTTCCATAAAATCACAAAAACGAATTAAAATTCACTTCAGATAATCAAGATGATGATAAGGTTACTCATTGTAATGGGAATCGAATTCCGAGTACTCCGATTCTTGATCCTCAAGTACTATTTCTTTACTTTTGCTAGAATGCTCACCACCTAGACATAATGCACAATAAGCCATTTACTACATTTGTGCTAAATTGTTATAAAACCAATTCAGGCTCTATACTAATGCATGAAATGGGATGTGAAACACTCAAGTAACCATCTAAATACGGTGTTCAATATAAGTTCAATTGTGTACCTAAATAAAATGGTATTGGCCTAATTCGATCTATCACTCGATTAATTGGCCAATACGTCCAATTCAACTCCAAATAATTCCATTTTTCTCCCAATACTCCAAATCATCGAACACAAATTAAATAACTTGAAATATGGCAAAATCATCTTCACATTTTCTTTTGGGAATTTCGGCCATGGTGGGTTCACTAACAATATAATTTTTCAAGCTTGATTCTCACACCATAAATCACTAATTCCTAACCAAATCACTTGAAATAAAATCAAAATCATCATCAATATTCCACATGGAGAATTCGACCAATGATGGTTATGGAAGAACATGAATTTTTCTTGCTTGATTTTCATGCTACACATCACTAACTAACTAAAAACACTAAAATACATTGAAATCTAACCAAATCAAGCATCAAAACATCCCTCTAAGTGTTTGGCCAGCAAGGGATTCATCATGATTTCATGTGATTCAACCATGGAAAATAAGAAAAAATGCTTAAGAAAGAGAGATCTCAAGCTTAATTGAAAAAATCTTACCGTTTTTCACTTGTTTCCTTGAATTTTCGCACTTTTCCCTTGAATTTTTTCACCTAGGGTTTTGTTCTTCCTTTTTCTTGCTTCTCTTTGGTGAGGCTGACCATAATGAAGAGAAATGGGCTGGTTTTGTGCTAATTTATAAGGAAAATAATAAAGAAATAAAAGCTTGACACTTGTCACCTTACCATTGGTCTATTTTTAAATTCATAACTATTAAGCTTTTTTTCTCCACCACATAAAATCCTTCAATTATCCATGATAATAATGGGTGAAATTCATGTGCTGGACAAGTGTTGGGTGGTGTAAAATTACAATTTTGCCCTTAGGGTGGCAAAATGACTATTTTGCTCTTATCCTCAGAAAAATGCCTGAATTAAAATTCTTCACTTCTTAAACTCAAATTATACTCCAAATGATCAATCTTAGTCAAAAATTTCATCCAACACTCACATCTTAACCTCGGGTGGCAAAATGACCATTTTGCCACTAGGTCATGAAAATTCCAATTTGACTCCAAATCGGTCCTCGAACTTTGAATCACCATTTTAAGTCATTCTGGGGTTTTAAAATTCTTAATTTCATATTAAAATCTCTATTTGGACTAGTTCGAGGCTTAATTCAACTTAATTGTACCATTTGGTACATTACCGTCCTTTAATGATTTTCGAGGTACCCAAGTAAGCAAACATGCATTCTTATGTAAGAATGGCATAATAAACATATTGTAGAGTGGGCTTGACAAAATCAGTAAAATATCATTTTCAACCTCATGTTCGTAAACAATCTCTATAGTCGAAATTATCTCATGTAATACTCAAATCAATTTAATAAATTCGGGCAAGCTCCCATGAAATTGAATATTATTTAAACTTATACATAAATCACAAATCGCCTTGTACTCAAGGAGTTAAAATTCATTTCACCGCAAAAATAGGGAAGTTGCAAAAAAACGACTTAATTCCGTTTTCATCATGCAAGAAATAAGAGTCTAAAAACCCAAAGAGATTTTTATCTTGAGTAAGAAATCAAATAAAATCCATGGTCCCGCTACCACGTTATAACGTCCGGGGCCTCACTCCACCAGATCCCACATGCCACGGCAATCTCAACAATGTTGGCTGACATCAAAGATATCAAGCGGTCGCAACTACGTACTCATTTGGTGGCCTAGCCATGCATACATATATCACAGGCTGTGGTCCCCGCCACACCTAACCACTCGTCGGTGACCCAAAGTGTGAGACCCCAATCTCTATAGGCTTGTAACTAAGCATAGATGTAATAATACGACCTAGGGGTAGTTTCGTCATTTTCTTTAATAAGCTTTCAAAAGAAAGTTTTATGATATTTTAAGGCCTAAATAGGCATAAGACTGCATAAATGACGTGTAATGATGAAAACACGAAGAAAACTAGAAATGATAATAATTTTCACGATAGGGGTAAAATGGTCATTTTTCACCTCGAGTTAAAATTTTAAGTTTTTATGAACCTGAATATGTTTAGACCATTATGGACCTTGTCTCAGTGTGAAAAGAACAAAAAGATTGCATAAAAGATTGGAAGAGAGTAAGAGAATTGGTGGAAGGGTAATTTAGTAATTTTAAGGAAATGGATAAGTTTGGCCTATCAATACTTTCTTCCAGTAGCTTCTTTTTCCAGTTTCCAGCAGCTTGTTTTCTTCTTTTTCTTCCCTCTCACGTTTCTTCAATTCCTCCATGGGAGTTTTCTTCAAGCTTCCATAACTTTCTTTCTCTAGCTCCAATTTTCATGCTTTTGATGTACCCTTCCATAAACCCTTGTGCTCTTTCATCCTTTCACTTTAAAACCCTTGAAAAAAATCTTATTTTCATACTTTCTCTCACTAGTTGGACATTTTAGAGAGAGAAAAAGAAAATTACAATATTTATTTGGAAGTTATTGGAAGAGAATTTGACTACAAAGGAGCCCTAGGGTAAGTGATGAACTAAGCTTGATTTTTAGCTGCAGAAAATGGCTAGTAATTGGGATTTATGAGCTATTTTATTGTTGAGTATGTTCATTACTTTTAGTGATTTAGATAGTGAACACAGATGGCCATTTAATGTGGCAATTGAAAGCTAGCTAAGAGATAACTTTTAGGGTTCATAGTGTGTAAATTGACCTATTGCTTATGCTAATGTGATCCTAGGTTCTAA
Source organism: Theobroma cacao (assembly GCF_053813885.1). NCBI lineage: Eukaryota > Viridiplantae > Streptophyta > Magnoliopsida > Malvales > Malvaceae > Theobroma > Theobroma cacao. The sequence goes on from NC_142643.1 coordinate 25,741,073, forward strand.
AGAAGCTCCATCATCTCATTTGGACAATTAGGGGAATCGGAGTCATCTAAAGGCTCTACAATCAATTGGTGAGTAGACTGCCTTCAAAACTTGTTTTGGAAAATATAATGTATTTGCCACCCATTTGAATGAATTATCAACTTTTTCATAAAGACAAGTGCCTTAGGAACAAGCTTTTGCAAAATGGTTTTATATTGTGATATATGATTGCTATGGATTCATGCACTATTGTTGTATGATGATATATAAATGTGTGTGTTGTGCATGATGAATGATATTGTGTATAATGATTGTAACCGTGTGTGTGCACGATGTGGGGGGGATGCACATGTTGGTGATAATGGTGGCATGAGAGATGGATGATGATAGTGCCCGTGTGCACGATGTGGGGGGATGTACATGATGGCATTGATTGTGCACGATGTGGGGGGATGCACACGATGGTGCCAGCTATGTGCACGATGTGGGGGGATGTACATGAGCCGGGTGTGATTATGATGAGGTTGATGTTTATCTATGTAACTATACATATCTAGACTTATGAAATGAAAACTTATGAATGTGATATATGATCGACATATATGAGAAATTTGATACATTGTACTTTGAGAATTTTCATGTGTTGTATGTTGATTTTGTTTGTTTAGCAAGATGGCCTTTTTGTTGAGTGAAGGGAAACTTTTCTCTTATTGCTTTATTTTTGTTGCAACGAAATTCATTCTCGCTGTAGCGAGAAACTCTCGGATTTGAGAACCTTCACCAGAACTGGTTCTTACTGCAGCGAGAATGTATTTCGCTGTAGTGAGATAGTCACTATAGCTTCTCGCTGCAGTGAAAAAGAATCTTGCTGCAACGAAAAACTCTTTATTTCATCAGCTGAATTTCGCTGCAGCAAGAAACCTTCTGTTTCTAGGTTACAATTTCGCTGTACCGAGAAAGAATCTCGCTACCGTAAAAAACCTTCTGTTTCGGTCTCCTATCTTGTCCAATTGCTGCCCTATCTTTCACTTCTTTGCTACCATATCGGAGCATGGACTTCTAACATTAAGGATTATATGAGTTAAGTTTAAAATGGGGAGGTTTAGTGAGAAACCCTCGGCTAATTGAGAAACCCTCGTTCGGCTAATAACTAAATCCCAAGGTCGTTGCAACGAAAATTCATTCTCATTGTAGCGTAGCTGTAGCGAGAATGCCTTTTTGCTGCAGCGAAGATTCGTTGTCGTATTTGACTTGCTTGTGTAATATTGAAGTTTTCATTCTTCAAATGGTTCATTATGTATGGGTCCATGATTTGGAAATGATTAATCATTTAAGGGCTTGATGAGGGGTTTTTAATAAGAATAGAAACAAATTGCATTGTTTTGAAAAAGAATGCATCATGATTTTATTAAAGATTCCTTATGGTATGCTTGTTCCCTTTCTTGTTCACTCACTGGGTTTATACTCACTGTTTTCAACTTCATGTTTTTAGATCACGAGGCAGCAGGTAACTAGGACGAGGTGTCCTTGTAGACTTATATCCATCTTTTGGTAGGTGTCTCGGCATTTAGTAGCTGTACATTCATCCGAGTCCCTCCGCTGGAGGTCGAGTATTATTTTGTTGTGTATAGATGAACCTAATATAACTTGTTAAGATATATGTTGTAGACAATGTATATACACTTGTTTGGTATGCCAATATGAGATGGCAATGTGTAGTATTATTTTGATTCTAAGTTATGAAATATGACTTAGCAGTTTATGATGGAATGATGAACATGACAGATTAATAGGCTTGCTTGGGCTTAGTGGACTACATCCATTGGGCCCATGCGTCGGTCATGGCCTAAAATTTGGGTCGTGACAATGTTGGTATTAGAGCTCTAGGTTTGTCTAGGTCTTAGAACTTCTTTTTGTTAGTCCAGCGATGAGTCGGGTCTTTATGTAGAAACTCTAGTTGTGAAGTGTGAACTACGGCACATTTTACAACCAAGTGACCGCATAGATTCCCTATCTTAGAAACCACCTTTTGCCTTAAGTATAATTATGAAATGTGTTTAATAACAGGTGTTTGCTCTTGTCTAGGTAAGAATACCGCTTAAGACAGGAGACGACTCAAGAGGGATGAAGGAGCAAGATGCTCCTATTGAGATGGTAGGTAGGACACGGGCATCCACCCTGAGGGGCCGAGGTAGACGTGGTAGGGCTACTAAGCTGGTGAGGGCACATACGCTTGTGAGTGGGCGAGAAGAGGGACAATCCTTAGGTGATGTAGATAGACACCCAACTGGGGGTATTACCATCGAGGATTTGGCGACAAGCCTACAGAGTCAATCAGGTTGTAGAGATGATGGCGACTCGTATGGAGGATATACAGAGGGTAGTAGAGGGGAGACCTACAGTACAAGAATCCCCTAGCTCCCAAGGACAGGCCAATCGCCAACATCATGAGGTTGAGAGGGGACTTCTAGATATTTCTCTCCCTGATTTCTTGAAGCTCAAGCCTCCATCATTTTCAAGGTCTGATGCATCAGAGAAACCCCAAGTTTTCTTGGATAAGATGGAGAAAATTTGTAAGGCTTTGGGATGTTCTAGTGTTCGGTCAATTGAGCTAGTCGCCTTCTAATTAGAGGATGTGGTGCAGGAGTGGTATAGCTCTTTATGTAAAGCAGACCGATAGATGCAGCACCATTGGCCTGAAGTGAGTTCAGTGCAGCCTTTTTGGATCGATTCCTACCACTCAGTGTAAGTAATGCCAGAGCTAGAGAGTTTGAGACTTTGGTACAGACTTCGAGCATGATAGTGTCCGAGTATGACATCAAGTTCACGCAACTAGCTCATTATGCACCCTATCTCGTTTCTACCAAGGAGATGAAGATTCAGAGGTTTATGGATGGGTTAGTGAAGCCATTATTTAGGGCTGTGGCATCCCCGAGATTTCACCACCTATTCTGCAGCAGTGGATCGTGCTCAACGCATTGAGATAAGGACCAGTGAGAGTAGGGCTGCGAGAGATAGAGAAAAGAGGGCCAAGACTGAGGGTTATTAGGGCTGTAAAGATTTCAGCAGTGGTGGTTCATCTTTTAACCATCAAGGTCCATAAAAGGACTCACGATTATCCCATCAGGGAAGTGACCTGCCTAGTGTTAGTGTTGGGGCAGGATAGAAAACTTATAGAGCTAGGAGGCAACAAGATTTGAGACAGAGTAGTCAATTTATTCACCCTTGCAATACTTGTGGGAGAAGACATAATGGACGATGGTTACATACGGCGCCAGTTTGTTATAGGTGTGGTCAACCTGGACACATTAGGAGGAATTGTTCGAGGGCTTATCAATCTCAAAGATTCTACTCGTGGTTCCACCTAGTCAGCTTCGTCTGCTCCTTCAGTTGCTGCCTCATTTGGTCGGGAGGCTAGTGGATTGAGAAGTAGAGGTGCTGGTACTTCCTCTCAGGGTAGGCCATCTAGGTCCGGACATTAGAGTTCTATTGGTAGAGGCCAGGTGAGGGTGTTTGCTTTAACACAGCAGGAGGCCCAAACATTCAATGTCGTGGTCTCAAGTATTCTTTTAGTTTGTGATATGAATGCTTGAGTCTTATTTGATTCTGGTGTTACCCACTATTTTATCTCTCCATGTTTTGCATCTCAGTTGGGTAGAGATCATGTTATTAGAGAGCAACAATTAGTGGTGTCTACTCTTTTAAAAGAGGTATTTGTGGCCTAGTGGGAATATGAGTCCTGTGTAGTACGAGTCAAGGATAAAGACACTTCGATGAATCTAGTGGTGTTAGACACCTTAGACTTTGATGTAATCTTGGGGATGGATTGGTTATCACCCTGCCATGGTAGTGTGGACTGCTATCATAAATTGGTTAGATTTGATTTCCCCGGTGAACCATCATTTAGTATTCAAGGGGATAGGAGTAATGCTCCAACTAATTTGATATCAGTCATTTTTTTCAGAAGATTATTATGATAGGGTTGTATAGGTTACTTGACCGTGGTAAGGGATACTTAGGCGAAGGTTAGAGATGTAAGTCAAGTGTCGGTGGTGAAAGAGTTCGTGGATGAATTTCCCGAGGAGCTACTAGGTTTACCTCCCGAGTGGGAGATTGAATTTTGTATAGATTTGATTCTTGACACCTGACCTATATCCATACCCCCATATAGAATGCCACCTGCAGAGCTTAAAGAGCTTAAGGATCAATTAAAAGATTTGTTGGATAAAGGTTTCATCCATCCTAGTGTATCCCCATGGGGAGCACCGGTGCTATTTGTGAAGAAGAAAGATGGGTCACTTAGGTTGTGCATTGACTATTGATAGCTTAATAAAGTGACAGTGAAGAATAAGAATCCTCTCCCAAGAATAGATGATTTATTTGATCAACTACAATAAGCACAATGTTTCTCTAAGAAAGATTTACGATCTGGGTACCATCAATTGAGGATCCGAAATGAAGATATACCCAATATCGCATTTCGAACAAGGTATGGGCACTATGAGTTCTTGGTGATGTCATTTGGACTCACGAATGCATCTACAGCCTTTATGGATTTGATGAACCGAGTGTTCAAGCCTTATTTGGACAAGTTCGTGGTAGTGTTTATTGATGATATCTTGATCTACTCAAGGAGTATGGAGGAGCATGAACAACATCTCAAGATAGTGCTCCAAATTTTGAGAGAACATCAATTGTATGCCAAGTTCTCTAAGTGTGAGTTTTGGCTCGAAAGTGTTGCATTTTTGGGGCATGTGATATCTAAGGATGGGGTACAAGTTGATTCAAAGAAAGTTGAGGCAGTGGAAAAATGGCCAAGGCCAACATCAGTTATGAAGATTAGAAGCTTTGTGGGTTTGGCTGGCTATTCTCGTCGCTTTGTAAAGGACTTGTCTAAAATAGTCGCCCCTCTGACTAAGTTGACACGTAAGGATACAAAATTTGAGTGGTCTGATGCTTGTGAGGATAGCTTTGAGAAGCTTAAGGCATGTCTTACCACAGCTCCAGTGTTAAGCTTACCTCAAGGCATGGGGGGTTATACGGTATTTTGTGATGCATCGCGAGTTGGTTTAGGGTGTGTATTAATGCAACATGGGAAGGTGATTGCGTATGCATCAAAGCAACTTAAAAGGCATGAGCAGAATTACCCCGCACACGATTTGGAAATGTCAGCAATCGTGTTTGCCTTGAAAATTTGGAGACATTACTTGTATGGTGAGACTTGTGAGATATATACGGACCACAAAAGTTTGAAGTATATATTTCAGTAGATGGATCTTAACTTACAGCAACGTAGATGGATGGACTTGCTAAAGGATTATGATTGTACTATTCTTTACCATCCCGATAAGGCCAATGTAGTGGCGGATGCCTTGAGTCGAAAATCAATGGGAAGCTTGGCACATATTTCAACAGATAAGAGATCCTTGGTTAGGGAGATCCATAGCTTGGGAGACATGGGAGTGCATTTGGATGTTTCAGAGACAAATGCATTGCTAGCACATTTTAGAGTGAGGCCTATCTTAATAGACTGGATCAAATAAGCACAAAGTAAAGATGATTTCATAGCTAAGGCCTTAAAGGATCCTTAAGGAAGGAAAGGAAAAATGTTTACCAAAGGCACAGATGGAGTGTTGAGGTATGGAACCAGACTTTATGTGCCTGATGGTGACGGGTTAAGGAGAGAAATATTGGAGGAAGCTCACATGGCAGCCTATGTGGTACATCCAGGGGCTACAAAGATGTATCAAGATTTGAAAGAGGTGTATTGGTGGGAAGGCCTTAAAAGAGATGTAGCTGAGTTTGTCTCCAAGTGCCTGGTATGTCAGCAAGTTAAGGCCGAGCATCAAAGGCCCGCGAGACTACTACAGTCGTTACTAGTGCTCGAGTGGAAGTGGGAGCATATTGCCATGGACTTTGTAACGAGTTTGCCTCGAACTAGTCGGGGTTATGACTCGATTTGGATCATAGTAGACCGGTTAACAAAGTCAGCCCATTTTCTTCCGGTTAAGACTACTTACGGGGATGCCCAATACGCTCGAGTTTATGTGGATGAGATAGTACGACTGCATGGTATCCCCATTTCTATAGTATCTGACAAAGGAGCTTAGTTTACTAGTAGGTTTTGGGGAAAGTTGCAGGAAGCATTGGGTATTAAGTTGGATTTCAGCACAGCTTTCCACCCTCAGACTGATGGACAGTATGAACGAACCATACAGACATTGGAAGATATGTTGAGGGCTTGTGTGATAGACCTTGGGGTCAGGTGGGATCAATATCTACCCTTAGTGAAATTTGCCTACAACAACAATTTCCAATCTAGCATCCAAATGGCACCATTTGAGGCATTATATTGACGGAGGTGTAGGTCACCCATTGGATGGCTAGAGGTGGGAGAAAGGAAACTTTTGGGGCCTGAGTTAGTGCAGGATGCAACCGAGAAAATACACATGATTCGGTAACGGATGTCAATAGCACAAAGTAGACAGAAATCATATGCTGATAACCGACGGAAAGACTTGGAGTTCCAAGTAGGAGATCATGTATTTTTGAAAGTTTCGCCAACTAAAGGAGTAATGAAGTTTGGCATGAAAGGACAATTAAGCCCTTGGTATATAGGACCCTTCGAGATCTTAGAAAAGGTTGGAGTGATGGCTTATCGTTTGGCGCTACCACCAGACCTTTCGAATATTCATCCCGTGTTTCATGTGTCCATGCTTAGGAAGTACAACCCGAATCCATCACATGTAATACGGTATGAAACCATTCAATTGCAAGAGGATCTAACCTATGAGGAGCAACTAGTATCTATCCTTGATAGGCAAGTCAAAAAGCTCCGTTCAAAGGATGTAGCTTCAGTAAAAGTGTTGTGGTGAAACCACACCAGTGAAGAGGTAACGTGGGAAACCGAGGAGGAAATGCGAACAAAGTATCCCCATCACTTTGATACTTAGAGGTAAGTTACCTTGTATTTTAATTTAAATTCGGAGACCAAATTTCTTTAAGTGGGGGAGAATGTGAGACCCCAACCTCTATAGGCTTGTAACAAAGCATAGATGTAATAATACGAGCCAAGGGTAGTTTCGTCATTTTCTCTAATAAGCTTCCAAAAGAAAGTTTTATGTTATTTTAAGGCCTAAATAGGTATAAGACTGCATAAATGACGTGTAATGATAAAAACACGAAGAAAACTAGAAATGACAATAATTTTCACGATAGGGGCAAAATGATCATTTTTCACATCGGGTTAAAATTTTAAGTTTTTATGAACCCGAGTTTGTTTAGACCATTATGGACCTTGTCCCAGTGTCAGAAGAACAAAAAGATTGCATAAAATATTGGAGGAGAGTAAGTTAATTGGTGGAGGGGTAATTTAGTAATTTTAAGAGAATAGATAAGTTTGGCCTATAAATACTTTCTTCCAGTAGCTTCTTCTCCCATTTTCCAGCAGCTTGTCTTCTTCTTCTTCTTCCCTCTCACGTTTCTTCAATTCCTCCATGGGAGTTTTCTTCAAGCTTCCATAACTTTCTCTCTCTAGCTCCAATTTTTATGCTTTTGGTGTACCCTTCCATAAACCCTTGTGCTCTTTCATCCTCTCATTTTAAAACCCTTGAAAATATCTTATTTTCATACTTTCTCTCACTAGTTAGACATTTTAGAGAGAAAAAAAGAAAATTACACTATTTATTTGAAAGCTATTGGAAGAGAATTTGACTACAAATGAGCCCTAGGGTAAGTGATGAACTAAGTTCAATTTTTAGCTGCAAAAAATGGCTAGTAATTGGGATTTATGAGCTATTTTATTGTTGAGTATGTTCATTACTTTTAGTGATTTAGATAGTGAACATAGATGGCCATTTAATGTGGCAATTGAAAGCTAGCTAAGAGATAGCTTTTAGGATTCATAGTGTGTAAATTGACCTATTGCTTATGCTAATGTGATCTTAGGTTCTAAGGAAGCCCCATCATCTCATTTGGACAATTAAGGGAATTTGAGTCATCTAAAGGCTCTACAATCAATTGGTGAGTGGACTGCCTTCAAAACTTGTTTTGAGAAATATAATGTATTTGCCACCCATTTGAATGAATTATCAAGTTTTTCATAAAGACAAGTACCTTGGGAACAAGCTTTTGCAAAATGGTTTTATATTGTGATATGTGATTGCTATGGATTCATGCACTATTGTAGTATGATGATATATAAATGTGTGTGTTGTGCATGATGAATGATATTGTGTATAATGATTGTAACCGTGTGTGTGCATGATGTGGGGGGGATGCACATGCCGATGATAATGGTGGCGTGAGAGATGGATGATTATAGTGCCCGTGTGCACGATTTGGGGGGACCACACGATGGCACTGATTGTGCATGATGTGGGGGGACGCACACGATGGTGCCGGCTATGTGCACGATGTGGGGGGATGTACATGAGCTGGGTGTGATTATGATGATGTTGATGTTTATCTATGTAATTATGCATATCTAGACTTATGAAATGAAAACTTATGAATGTGATATATGATCGACATATATGAGAAATTTGATACATTGTATTTCAGGAATTTTCATGTGCTGTATGTTGATTTTGTTGGTTTAGCAGGATGGCCTTTTTGTTGAGTGAAGGAAACTTTTCTCTTGTTGCTTTATTTTCGTTGCAGCGAAATTCATTCTCGCTGCAGCGAGAAACTCTTGGGTTTGAGAACCTTCACCAGAACTGGTTCTCGTTGCATCGAGAATGTATTTCGCTGTAGCGAGATAGTCACTGTAGCTTCTCGCTGCAGCGAAAAAGAATCTCGCTGCAACAAAAAACTCTTTGTTTCATCAGCTGAATTTCATTGTAGCGAGAAACCTTCTGTTTCTAGGTTACAATTTCGCTGCAGCGAGAAAAAATCTCACTGTAGGAAAAAACCTTCTGTTTTGGTCTCCTATCTTGTCCAATTGCTGCCCTATCTTTCACTTCTTTGCTACCATATCGAAGCATGGACTTCCAACATTAAGGATTAGATGAGTTAAATTTAAAATGGGGAAGTTTAGTGAGAAACCCTCGGCCAGTTGAGAAACCTTCGTTCGGCTAATAACTAAATCCCAACGTCATTGCAACGAAAATTCATTCTCGCTAAAGAGTAGCTGCAGCAAGAATGCCTTTTCGTTGGAGCGAAGATTCGTTGTCGTATTTGACTTGCTTGTGTAATATTGAAGTTTTCATTTTTCAAATGGTTCGTTATGTATAGGTCCATGATTTTCAAATGATTAATCATTTAAGGGCTTGATGAGGGGTTTTTACTAAGAATAGAAACAAATTGCATTGTTTTAAAAAAGAATGCATCATGATTTCATTAAAGATTCCTTATGGTTTGCTTGTTCCCTTTCTTGTTCACTCACTAGGTTTATACTCACCATTTTCAACTTCATGTTTTCAGATCACGAGGCAGCAAGTAACTAGGACGAGGTGTCCTTGTAAACTTATATCCATCTTTTGGTAGGTGTCTCGACATTCAGTAACTATACATTCATCTGAGTCCCTCTGCTGGAGGTCGAGTATTATTTTGTTTTTTATAGACGAACCTAAAGTAAATTGTTAAGATACATGTTGTAGACAATGTATATACACTTGTTTGGTATGCCAATATAAGATGGCAATGTATAGTATTATTTTGATTCTAAGTTATGAAATATGACTTAGCAGTTTATGATGGAATGATGAACATGACAGATTAATAGGCTTGCTTAGGCTTAGTGGACTACGTCCATTGGGCCCATGTGCAGGTCATGGCCCGAAATTTGGGTCGTGACACAAAGGTTCTCTAGCTAGAGCTTACTTGTGCACGAAGGTCACACTTAACCGAAATGATAGCTGACCTACTCTCGAATCTCTCGGTTTATAAAACCATTTTATAAATCACTTTATGTCCTTGAAATTTCGTTTCAAAATTATTTCCAAAGCATTCAACATAGAGTATGATAAAGTCTATCATTTTCTCAAAATATATTTATGCATAAATTTTAAAACAATAATTCGCATGGTGAATAAGCAATATTACCATGAATGTACACTGCATAAATATAAGGCACAGATTTTGATGTAAAACAGTGTGAAGGGCTTGTTTCCCAATTTTCAAAACACTTTACATATAATTTATACATATATATATATTCAAAATGATTTCTAAACATAATTTGCAACCAAAATTTCCTAAGACTGCTACCAGCACATGCTATCCATAATTTTAACGTTTAAAATAAATCATCGTATAGGTATATATTTACGAAAATTTTAAAATCAGCACCCCGTACTCACCTCACAATAGCGGGATTACTACGTCGCTATTGATTTGTATACGTGTATAATTATTCCTATTTGCCAGTCACGTACCTCGTCCAGCACACTTCCACGACAAACTTTCCTAGCAACAATTTAAACCCGATATAGTTAATCACACACTTGTATGGGGAGCAACTTAATAAAAATTCCTTAACCAAATTGCATATTTTTCATCCAAAATATGCACAATATTAAACCACCCATAAACCTTAATATAATATTAACTTACCATTTTTTTCTCCTTTTTTTTCCTAAAATCTGGCTACTCCTTCTTCTCTCTAACATTAACAGCTTCCATTGATCTACTCTTTCACCTCAAAAGCTGTCGCCTTTCCTTTCTCTTCCTCACCCAAAACCAGCCGCACCTCTTCCCTCTCACTCACAACCGACTGCTTCCTCTCTTTCTTTCTTTTCCTTCATTTCTTTCTCCTTTCTTCTTTCTTTTCTTCTCAGCTTGGCCGGCTTCATTTTCTCCCTCAAAACTGACTTCTCTCTTTCCTTTTTCTCCTTCAAATAGCTGGCTGTGACTTTTCTTTTCTTTCTTATTTTTTTTTCTCTTTCATCTCTTTTAGCTCTCTCGGTCGGCCTCTCCATCATTTTTTCTCTTTCTTTCTCCATGGTTCCTTTAGGCAAGCCCCTACCTCCTTCACTTAATTAAAAATGAATTTAGGACCCTTTTTAATGCACACATGGGTGGCTGCCCATCAACTTTTACCATTTTCTTTTATTATTGGCCGGCCCCCATCATTCTCTTCTCTTCTTCTTATTTTATTTCTTTTAAGTTGCATATTGATCACATGGGCGGTTGCCCTTTCTTCCCATATTTTTATATTATTATATTATATATATATATATTTTATTAACTTCAATTAACACATCTGCACTTAATCCTTGATTTTATTTTATTTACCACATAACTTTCCAATTTTCGTATTTTAAAATTCATTCCTTTCGATGCATTTAAAAAAATTTTATTTTTCTTCTATCTTTACTCCTTTACACGCATACAATCGAAATATCAAAATTGCATTTTAACGCGATATCACCATAATATTTAAATATTTATTTACCTACGCTAGCTTGATTTAATAAAACACACGTCATTTATCTCTAAAATTCATTCGTTCTTCTTCTCCCCCACTTAAATTGATCATATAATCCTTATTCAGACTGATTCCCTTAATTAATAAAATATTAATATTTTAATATTATTTTATTCATAAAATAATATTTTATTCTAAATTATTTTTCTCACCCGTAACCACTCTTTGACACTTAAATTAACATCAAGTGACCTTTTGTCTTGTCGATAAGGTCTTATTGACTGCTAAACAAGGTCACGGGGTGTTACATTAAGCGATAGGAAACTACACTTATGCCCATAAAAGGCCTTAGGTGCCACATCAATGCTAGCCTGATAACTGTTGTTATAGGAAAACTCTATCAAAGGTAAATGTTGATTCTACGTAACTCCAAAATCTACTACACAAGCTTGTAATATATCCTCTAAAGTTTGTATAGTTCTTTCAGACTATCCATCGATCTGAGGATGAAAATTAGTGCTAAAATTAAACTTAGTTCCCAAAGCCTCTTAGAATTTACCCTAAAATTGACTACTAAATTAGGTACCTCTCTTCAAGGCTATGGTAATTAGAACTCCATGCAATTGTACAATTTCCTCAATGTAAAGTTTAACATATTGTGCCGTTTCATAAGTGGTCGTCATTAGTAAAAAGTGTGCAAACTTAGTCAATTTGTCAAGTATAATGTCAAGCCCTACTCTATTATATACTTGTCATGTCATTCATGTGCTTGATAGAATGTTTGCATAAGTGAATGCCTCGGAGAATCGTTAAAAGTCATTATCGTACCTAGTGGTACAATTAAGTCGATTAAAACCTCGAACTAGTTGAATAGCGATTTTAGGATGTATTTGAGAGTTATTGAACCTTAGAATGTCTTCATATGCTGATTCAGAGTTCGAGGATTGATTTGGAGTTAATTCGAGAATTTTCATAACGTAGGGGCAAAATGGTCATTTTGCCACCCAAGGGCAAAATTGGAATGTTGGATGATATTTTGACTAAATTTGATTAATTAGAGCATTATTTGAATTTGGGAAGTGAAAAATTTCAATTTCGACATTTTTCTGAACATAGGGGCAAAAAGGTCATTTTACATGTCCATAGGGATGTAATTAGAATTTTTGGAATTTTACACCACCATGACACTTATCAAACCCATGAATTCCACCCATTTTTTTTTAAGTGAGAGATTATATGTGGTGGGAATGGAATGCTTAATTATTAAGTTTTTAAACATGGACCAATTAAAAGGTGACAAGTGTCAAGCTTTAATATTATTTTAATTGCCTATATAAACTCACTTAAAACCTTCACATTCACACTGTTATGGTCGACCAAGCAAGGGAACAAAGAGAAAAAGAGAAGAACAAACCCTAGGAAAGAAAAATTCAAGAGAAATTGTTAGATTTTAAGGAATCAAGCAAGTAAAGGTAAGATTTTTTAATTTTAGCTTGTGATCTACCTTTCCCATGCATTCTTTTTCATTCTCCATGGTTGAAACTCAAGATTTCATGAAGGAAAGTTTGCTGGCTGAACCTAGGGGGAGAGGTTTTGATCACGGGTTTTGTTAGATTTCATGCTACATACGCGTTTTTAGTTGTTTTGTGATACTTGGTGTGAAAAACAAGCATAAAAACCACATGTTCTTCATGAAACCCTCATTTGACCGAATTTTCCATAGGGCATGTTGATGATGGATTTGGTTGTAAATCATATTATTTAGCTAGGAATTGATGATTTATGGTATCGGATATTGAAATCGGAATGAATTTCAGTTACGGTGAATTAAGTCACAATTAAGCTCATTGAGGTACTTTAGTGTATTTGGAATATTGGAAGTGTAATGAAGACATTTAGAGTTGAATTGGATGTTTTGGCTAATTAAACAAGGCATAGTTTGAGTTAGGTTGAATACAAATTCAGTCCGATCATAATTGAACCCACGTAGAACACCATCTTTAAGTGATTATTCGGACAATTCTCATTCAATTTCATGCATTCATATAGAGCCTGAAATAGTTTTATAACAATTTGGCACAAATATATTGAATTATGTGTCGTGTATTATGTATAGGTGGTGAGCCCTCTGATAAGGGTAAAGATATTGTGCCCGAGGACCAAGAATAGGAGTACTCCAAACTCCTTCTATTGTGAGTAACAAACTTTCATCTTAACTATCTAAAGTTGTTTCTACTCGTTTTTATGTTTTAAAGAATAATGAGTTTAAATGGTAAATTATTATGTTTTAAAATTGAATTGTTGATTAAATGAAATGAGTTTTATAACTTGTTTTGAAATTGAATACTGGTTTTGGAAATTGAGTAAGTGGAGACTATATACTCGTGTTTTGATATATGGTTTGAATTGGTGGCTTATGATAATGTGATGGCATGAATTGCTGGATTTGTGTTTTGTGTGGAATATATAAACTGTTTTGTTTTGTTGTGACACAGGCTGGGTAATATTATATTAGCCATGTCATGTTGTTGAAATGTTTATTAATTTGGTGGGTTATTTGATTAGCTTACTATAGTGGGTGTGTAAAACCCGACCCTATAAATAAATCGTCATTTTGCCACCTAAGATAATAATTTGATCATGGAGTGAAATTTTTGACCAAGATTAACTATTTGGAGTATAATTTAATGATAGGAAGTGAAAAAGTTTAATTTTGGTGATTTTTGGAGTGTAGGGGCAAAATCGTAATTTTGCCACCAACGGACAAAATTTGAGATTTTGAGAGAATTTAGATCAAATTTGACAAATTGGAGAATGGTATGAGTATAAGGGATGAAAAATATGTCTATGGGCAATTTTTCAATTTTTGGGGCAAAAATGTAATTTTTGACTTTTACAGGGGCAAAAGTGTAAATTTCAAAAATTACTCCACCGAGACTTTGGATAAGTCTGAGAATTTTATCTAAGCTATGGATATGTGGGACAAGTGTATGGTGAAAATTTGGAAACAAATGGATGATATTTTAAAAATGGGCCAATGGGAAAGTGACACGTGGCATTTTTTTAATGAAATAATATTATTTTAATGAAAAGTCAGCCCATTTAAACCCAAATTTTGAGTGCTGGCCGGCCATAAGGAAGAACAAGAGAGGAAATAGAGAGGAAAGGAAGAAAAAAAGAAAAACCAAAGAGAAACAAGAAAATTCAAAGGGAAATTCACGGTTTTCGACCGTTTACGCGTCTAACGGTAAGATTTTTCGATTTTAACTTGATTTCTACCTTTCCTATGCTTTTATTTCCATTTAGCATGCTTGAGGAGAGAGATCAAAAAGTGATATCAAGGTCTGGACGAAATTCTAGGGGAGAGAAATTGAAATTTTTAGGTTTTGATTTTTAGTTAAATTGATAGTTTTAGTTAGTTAAATGTGTTTAGAAATTAAATTGGGCAAGAAATCATTAAATTTTCACAATACCCACTCTTGGCTGGATGCTCAATGCTGTACAATGATGATGAATTGATTTTATTCTAAGGGAAATGAAGAGAAAATGATGAAAAACGATTAAACGTGATAGAAAAACAAAGTAGAAAATTAACCGAGTTAATGTCCCATTTTTGGCCGAATTTTCCAAGGAAGGGAGTGAGCTGATTTTGTTGTTTTTAGAAGGTTATTGGCTGATATTTAATGGTTAGAAATGTTGGAGAGAGAATGGGATGATTTAGAGCTAAAATGGAGCGCGTTAGTAATTTATTGGGCAAAGTGCCAAAAATAGGTTAATACCGAATTTAAGCCGGTTTAGGCTATTGCATTTCATACCATGCATTAGTATAGGATTTAAGTTAATTATATAGTGATTTAGCATCAATGTGATGAATTGTGTAAATTTTTGTAATGTGTCTAGGAGGAGAGCCTTCCGAAAAAGGCAAAGAAGTCGTACCCGACGAGTAGTGATCGGGGCGCTTAGAAAGCTTTTAGTTTGTACAAACGGTGAGTAAACTTATTATTATTGTAAATTATCTAGAGTTTATTTTTAAATACCCTTTATGTATTTTATGAAATGAGAACGAGATTAAAACGGGATTTTTGATGTTTTAGGAATAAATGTGACAAATAAAAATATATTGTATTGATTATGAAATTGAGTAATTGGAGGTTGCAAATTGACTTGAAAAATATATATTTTCCTAGGAATGGCTTATGAGAAATGAGTATATGTGGCTATATTTTGTGAATGCATTGGGAAATTTATGTAAGTTGTTTTAGTATGCAGGCTGGATAAATAAATAAAAGCCACGTTATACCGTCGAAATTTTATTAAAATTGGTGGGTTAGTCACTGCAGTGACGGGTTTTTATGGACTGCCTATTAGAGGGGCACGGTAAACCCAGTTATATAGTTACTCCGGTTGTAGAGGCGAGGAGGGTAACTCTCGGGGTAGTATTAGAGCTCACTTCACGTCGAACCCCCACGTGAATGTGTAACTCGGCCAACGCCAAGGAACGGCTGGTTTTTAAAAATAAAAATGTGTTTCACGTGTGAATATTTTAACACCCTTGGCGGACTCGGTTAGATGCCTCGGCCAAGGTATCCCCGAGGATTAGTTTTGGCTTGAGCCTTGTTTTAATAAAAGACATAAGCCTTAACAATTGTTTTGGTAAATTACAAATATTTTATGGTTTAAGAAATAAATTGAAAACATTATGAAATGGGTTGAAATTTGTTATTTAAACTTGCCTCCATTTTACTCGTCTTTAGATATTTATGATAATGTCTGTTTACTCATTGGGATTGCAAAATCTCACCCAACTCCTTTCCACCCATTTCAGGTTCAGTATAGACTGTAGATAGCTGGTCTCATCGAGGACTACCATTGGATCTGCATTTTCCAAATCGTAGGTTCACAGTCCTCTTTACTTTTGTTTATTCGGGGGCCCTCTTGTTATTGTAAATTAAATTAAATATTTTGGCTTACTGTATTTCAGTATGTATAAATTTATTTAGCTTTTAAGCTATAAAAATTATTCACGTATAACTCTATAAATATTGTTTTATAAGAAAATAGAATATTTTCCTTAATATTTCTTTTATTTTCTTATTATATTCAAATAACCGTAATTTCGTTTTAAATGAAGATTTTAGACTTTTAAACTCATTTTGAATATGAATTATATGCTTTGTACTTGTATATTACGTTTTAGCCAGTTTCGAAATTTTTGAGAAAAAAATGACCAAAATACCCCTGTGTGGCGAAAATTTTATTTTGATTGTTTTTGATCTAAAATAGTATATATTCTCTAAAAACTCAATATTTAACAATGATTGCTCACAGGAAAGGAAAGAAACTGATATGTAAGCCTTGCGGGGTTCCGGTTGGCATTCCGGATAATGAGTGTCAATTGGGACGTCGCGGCGATTGTCATGGGCCTGATGGAGGTTCCGGGTCGTGACAATTCTATTGGTATCAGAGCTTTTGGTTTTAAAGATAAGAGTTTTTGGTTTTAAAATGGTTTTAAAAAATTACAATATCAGTGTGGCCCCGGATTAAGTTAAGTTAGGTTGAATAGAATGCATGCATTTTCATATAGAGCCTAAAGTTCCCTAAGCTTGCTCGTTTTCTCTTATAGATTATTATGCCTCCTCGACGCGGACGCCCACCTCTCACTAGATCGGTTGGGAGGGGAAAAGGTCGTTCCCAACGTCGTCAGCTAGATGCAGTAGGGGAAGAATCGGCTGCGTCTACCATTCGGGCAACACCTACTGCTGAGCAAGCCGATAGTCCTCCACATCCTCCACCTCCTCCGCCACCTACGGGTATTCCCACCATGCCTACTGAGGCAGCACAGGCATTGGTAGCTTTCTTTACCGCAATGGCTGGTGGAGCTCCGACTGGTCAAGTTCCACCTATAGTACCACCAGTTACTCCTTTAGTTCCACCACCGGTACAAGATGTATCCATTTCCAAGAAGCTAAAGGAGGCTAGATAGCTCGGTTGTGTGTCTTTCATGGGTGAGTTGGATGCCACTGTGGCAAAGGACTAGATTAATCAGGTTTCAGAGACTCTCTCTGATATGAGATTAGACGACGACATGAAGCTGATGGTGGCTACGAGATTATTAGAGAAGAGGGCTCGTACTTGGTGGAATTCAGTGAAGTCCCGTTCCATTACTCCTCAGATGTGGCCCGATTTTCTTAGGGAATTTGATGGTCAGTATTTCACTTATTTTCATCAAAAAGAAAAGAAGAGAGAATTTTTAAGTTTGAAACAAGGGAATCTAACTGTAGAGGAGTACGAGACTCGTTTTAACGAGTTAATGTTATATGTGCCGGATCTGGTCAAATCTGAGCAGGATCAGGCTAGTTATTTCGAGGAAGGCCTCCATAATGAGATCAGAGAGCGGATGACAGTGACTGGTAAGGAGCCGCATAAGGAGGTGGTACAGATGGCTTTACGAGCTGAGAAGCTCACGACTGAGAATAAGAGGATTCGAACTGAGTTTGCAAAAAGAAGGAATCCTGCTATGTCTTCTAGTCAGCCAATAAAAAAAGGCAAGGACTCAGCGATTTCAGGGAGTACTACTTCTGTTTCCGTGACATCTCCTTGACCTCCATTTCCACCATCACAACAGAGACCTTCGAGCTTTAGCAGATCTGCTATGACTAGTTCTGGGAAGAGTTTCGGAGGTTCTGACAGATGCAGAAATTGTGGGAATTATCATAGTGGGCTATGTAGAGAGCCAACAAGATGTTTCCAATATGGACAGACGGGTCATATTAGGAGTAATTGCCCACGGTTAGGACGAGCCACGGTAGTTGCATCATCTTCACTAGCTTGCACTGATATACAGAGGAGAGATTCTTCTGGGTTGCCACCGAGACAAGGAGTGGCCATACGGTCCGGTGTGGAGAGTAATACCCCGGCACATCCACCTTCGAGACCACAGACTCGTACCTCGACAAGAGTTTTCGCTGTGACGGAAGATGAGGCACAGGTCCGACCTAGAGCAGTGACAGGTACTATGTCTTTATTTGATAAAGATGCTTATGTTTTGATAGATTCTGGCTCAGATAGGTCTTATGTGAGCACCACATTTGCATCAATTGCTGATAGAAACCTGTCACCATTAGAGGAAGAAATTGTAATTCACACCCCTTTAGGAGAAAGCTAGTTAGAAACAATTGTTATAGAGACTGTGGGGTAAGGGTAGGCGAGGAAGAATTTAGGGGTGACTTAATTCCTCTAGAGATCCTGGATTTTGATCTAATATTGGGTATGGACTGGTTAACTGCACATCGAGCAAACGTGGATTGTTTCCGAAAGGAAGTTGTTCTCCAAAATTCAGAGGGAGCAGAGATTGTGTTTGTAGGGAAACGCCGAGTATTACCATCCTGTGTAATCTCGGCCATCAAAGCTTCAAAATTAGTGCAGAAAGGGTATCCGACTTATTTGGCATACGTAATTGATACTTCAAATGGGGAACCTAAGTTAGAGGATGTCCCGATAGTAAGTGAGTTTCCTTATGTATTTCCTGATGATTTATCGGGACTGCCTCCTGATCGAAAGCTTGAGTTTCCTATTGATTTACTTTCGGGTATCGCACCTATTTCTATCCCTCCATATAGAATGGCTCCGGCAGAGTTGAAGGAGTTGAAAGTACAATTGCAAGAGTTGGTGGACAAGGGTTTTATACGCCCTAGTATATCTCCATGGGGAGCACCGGTTTTATTTGTGAAAAAGAAAGACGGTACACTTCGGTTATGTATCGATTACCGACAGCTTAACAGAATGACCATTAAGAACAAGTATCCGTTACCGAGGATTGATGATCTTTTCGATCAATTACAGGGAGCTACAGTGTTTTCCAAGGTTGATCTAAGGTTTGGGTATCATCAGTTGAGGATTAAAGAACAAGATGTACCCAAGACAACGTTCAGGACTCGGTATGGTCATTATGAGTTATTGGTCATGCCTTTCGGGTTAACTAACGCACCGACAGCTTTTATGGATCTCATGAATAGGGTGTTCCACCCTTACCTGGACAAGTTTGTTATTGTGTTCATTGATGACATACTGATTTACTCGAGAGATAATGATGAGCACGCTGCCCACTTGCGTATAGTATTACAAACTTTGCGGGAAAGACAATTGTATGCAAAGTTTTCAAAGTGTGAGTTTTGGTTACAAGAAGTGGTATTCTTGAGACACGTAGTATCGAGAACTGGAATATATGTTGATCCCAAGAAGATAGAGGCAATTTTACAATGGGAGCAACCTAAGACAGTGACGGAGATTCGTAGTTTCCTCGGATTAGCCTGTTATTATCGGAGGTTTGTTCAGGGGTTTTCCTTAATAGCAACTCCTTTGACCTGTCTAACTCGTAAGGGAGTTAAGTTTGTGTGGGATGATGTTTGTGAGAATCGATTTCAGGAGCTAAAGAACCGGTTAATCTTCGCTCCTATTTTAACACTTCCTGTTAATGGTAAGGGATTTGTAGTATATAGTGATGCCTCAAAGTTGGGGTTGGGGTGCGTATTGATGCAAGATGAAAAAGTTGTGGCTTATGCTTCTAGACAACTAAAGAGGCATGAAGCAAATTACCTTACCCATGATTTAGAGTTAGCAGCAGTGGTGTTTGCTTTAAAAATCTGGAGGCATTACTTGTATGGTGAGCATTGTCGGATATTTACGGATCACAAGAGTTTAAAATATTTGCTCACCCAAAAGGAGCTTAATTTGAGGCAAAGGCGATGGTTGGAGTTGATAAAAGATTATGACTTGGTGATAGACTATCATCCGGGAAAGGCGAACGTTGTAGCTGATGCCTTAAGTCGTAAGTCTTCATCGTCTTTAGCAGCACTTCAGAGTTGTTATTTTTCAGCATTAATAGAGATGAAATCTCTTGGGGTCCAGTTGAGAAATGGTGAGGATGGATCCTTATTGGCAAACTTCATTGTGCGACCTTCGTTACTTAATCAGATCAAGGACATTCAGAGGTCTGATGATGAGTTAAGAAAAGAAATTCAAAAACTGACTGATGGGGGAGTCAGTCAGTTCAGATTTGGAGAGGATAACGTCTTGATGTTTAAAGATCGAGTTTGTGTTCCTGAGGGAAACCAGTTGAGACAGGCGATCATGGAAGAAGCCCATTCATCTGCCTATGCATTACATCCCGGAAGCACCAAGATGTATAGGACTATCAGGGAGAATTATTGCTGGCCGAGTATGAAACGAGACGTAGCAGAATTCGTAGCAAAGTGTCTTGTATGTCAGCAAGTTAAGGCGGAGCATCAGAGGCCAGCAGGTACACTTCAGTCTTTACCGATTCCTGAATGGAAGTGGGAACACGTGACTATGGACTTTATATTGGGTTTACCGCGGACACAGAGTGGGAAGGATGCTATTTGGGTGATTGTGGATAGATTGACTAAGTCCGCCCATTTCTTGGCTATCCATAGCACATTTTCTATTGAGAGGCTGACAAGACTTTATATAGATGAGGTTGTGAGATTACATGGAGTTCCAGTTTCTATTGTGTCAGATCGAGACCCTTGATTTACTTCTCGATTTTGGCTGAAATTTCAAGAAGCTCTTGGAACTAAATTGAGATTTAGTACTGCCTTTCATCCACAGACAGATGGTCAATCTGAGAGAACTATTCAGACATTAGAGGATATGTTACGGGCTTATGTCATTGACTTTATTGGGAGTTGGGACAGACATTTGCCATTGGTGGAGTTTGCATATAATAACAGTTTTCAGTCTAGTATTGGGATGGCACCATACGAGGATTTGTATGGAAGGAAGTGCCGAACTCCGCTCTGTTGGGATGAAGTAGGTGAAAGGAAGTTAGTGAGTGTGGAATTGATCGAGCTAACTAATGACAAGATCAAGGTTATACGAGAGAGGCTAAAGGTAGCCCAGGATAGGCAGAAAGCTATGCAAATAAACGGAGAAAAGACTTGGAGTTTGAGATCGATGATAAAGTTTTTCTTAAGGTTTCTCCTTGGAAAGGTAATAATTTGAATACTTTGAAGTATTAAATCTTATTGATTATACTATCATGATAAATTATGGTGTTTTATTGGATAATGAAAGGTGTGATTCGATTTGCAAAGAGGGAAAAGCTCAACCCGAGATATATTGGACCATTCCGAATCATTGAAAGGATTGGACAAGTGGCTTATCGGTTAGAATTACCTCCAGAGTTAGATCGGATCCACAACGTTTTCCATGTCTCCATGCTTAAGAAATATGTACCAGATCCCTCTCACGTCCTCGAAGCACCTCCGATCGAGTTGCATGACGATTTGAAGTTCGAGGTACAACCTGTGACTCTCTTGGATCGAAAGGACAGAGTACTGAGAAACAAGAGTATTTCAATGGTCAAAGTGTTGTGAAAAAGTGCTCGAATGGAGGAAATGACATGGGAAGTAGAGCATTAGATGAGGAACCAATACCCGCATCTATTTGTCGAATCTGGTAAGTGAAATTTTGAGGTCAAAATTTTATTTTAAGGGGGGTAGAACTGTAAAACCCGACCCTATAAATACATGTCATGACATACATGCATTGAGTAGCATGTTATTACGCTAGAAAAGCACCTAAGAATAAACGAAACCTGATGTTGTACCTAACGGTACACTTAAATTTATTTAACCTCAAACTAGTTCAAATAGGAATTGTAGGATGAAATTTAATATTTTATAGTCCAGGAATGACTAAAAATGATTGTTCGGAGTTCGAGGATTCATTTGGGGTAAAATTAGAAATTTTGATATTCAAGGGCAAAATCGTCATTTTGCCACCTAAGATAATAATTTGATCATGGAGTGAAATTTTTGACCAAGATTAACTATTTGGAGTATAATTTAATGATAGGAAGTGAAAAAGTTTAATTCTGGTGATTTTTGGAGTGTAGGGGCAAAATCGTAATTTTGCCACCAACGGACAAAATTTGAGATTTTGAGAGAATTTAGATCAAATTTGACAAATTGGAGAATGGTATGAGTATAAGGGATGAAAAATATGTCTATGGGCAATTTTTCAATTTTTGGGGCAAAAATGTAATTTTTGACTTTTACAGGGGCAAAAGTGTAAATTTCAAAAATTACTCCACCGAGACTTTGGATAAGTCTGAGAATTTTATCTAAGCTATGGATATGTGGGACAAGTGTATGGTGAAAATTTGGAAACAAATGGATGATATTTTAAAAATGGGCCAATGGGAAAGTGACACGTGGCATTTTTTTAATGAAATAATATTATTTTAATGAAAAGTCAGCCCATTTAAACCCAAATTTTGAGTGCTGGCCGGCCATAAGGAAGAACAAGAGAGGAAATAGAGAGGAAAGGAAGAAAAAAAGAAAAACCAAAGAGAAACAAGAAAATTCAAAGGGAAATTCACGGTTTTCGACCGTTTACGCGTCTAACGGTAAGATTTTTCGATTTTAGCTTGATTTCTACCTTTCCTATGCCTTTATTTCCATTTAGCATGCTTGAGGAGAGAGATCAAAAAGTGATATCAAGGTCTGGACGAAATTCTAGGGGAGAGAAATTGAAATTTTTAGGTTTTGATTTTTAGTTAAATTGATAGTTTTAGTTAGTTAAATGTGTTTAGAAATTAAATTGGGCAAGAAATCATTAAATTTTCACAATACCCACTCTTGGCTGGATGCTCAATGCTGTACAATGATGATGAATTGATTTTATTCTAAGGGAAATGAAGAGAAAATGATGAAAAACGATTAAACGTGATAGAAAAACAAAGTAGAAAATTAACCGAGTTAATGTCCCATTTTTGGCCGAATTTTCCAAGGAAGGGAGTGAGCTGATTTTGTTGTTTTTAGAAGGTTATTGGCTGATATTTAATGGTTAGAAATGTTGGAGAGAGAATGGGATGATTTAGAGCTAAAATGGAGCGCGTTAGTAATTTATCGGGCAAAGTGCCAAAAATAGGTTAATACCGAATTTAAGCCGGTTTAGGCTATTGCATTTCATACCATGCATTAGTATAGGATTTAAGTTAATTATATAGTGATTTAGCATCAATGTGATGAATTGTGTAAATTTTTGTAATGTGTCTAGGAGGAGAGCCTTCCGAAAAAGGCAAAGAAGTCGTACCCGACGAGTAGTGATCGGGGCGCTTAGAAAGCTTTTAGTTTGTACAAACGGTGAGTAAACTTATTATTATTGTAAATTATCTAGAGTTTATTTTTAAATACCCTTTATGTATTTTATGAAATGAGAACGAGATTAAAACGGGATTTTTGATGTTTTAGGAATAAATGTGACAAATAAAAATATATTGTATTGATTATGAAATTGAGTAATTGGAGGTTGCAAATTGACTTGAAAAATATATATTTTCCTAGGAATGGCTTATGAGAAATGAGTATATGTGGCTATATTTTGTGAATGCATTGGGAAATTTATATAAGTTGTTTTACTATGCAGGCTGGATAAATAAATAAAAGCCACGTTATACTGTCGAAATTTTATTAAAATTGGTGGGTTAGTCACTGCAGTGACGGGTTTTTGTGGACTGCCTATTAGAGGGGCACGGTAAACCCAGTTATATAGTTACTCCGGTTGTAGAGGCGAGGAGGGTAACTCCCGGGGTAGTATTAAAGCTCATTTCACGTCGAACTCCCACGTGAATGTGTAACTCGGCCAACGCCAAGGAACGGCTGGTTTTTAAAAATAAAAATGTGTTTCACGTGTGAATATTTTAACACCCTTGGCAGACTCGGTTAAATGCCTCGGCCAAGGTATCCCCGAGGATTAGTTTTGGCTTGAGCCTTGTTGTAATAAAAGACATAAGCCTTAACAATTGTTTTGGTAAATTACAAATATTTTATGGTTTAAGAAATAAATTGAAAACATTATGAAATGGGTTGAAATTTGTTATTTAAACTTGCCTCCATTTTACTCGCCTTTAGATATTTATGATAATGTTTGTTTACTCATTGGGATTGCAAAATCTCACCCAACTCCTTTCCATCCATTTCAGGTTCAGTATAGACTGTAGATAGCTGATCTCATCGAGGACTACCATTGGATCTGCATTTTCCAAATCGTAGGTTCACAATCCTCTTTACTTTTTTTTATTCGGCAGCCCTCTTGTTATTGTAAATTAAATTAAATATTTTGGCTTACTGTATTTCAGTATGTATAAATTTATTTAGCTTTTACGCTATAAAAATTATTCACGTATAACTCTATAAATATTGTTTTATAAGAAAATAGAATATTTTTCTTAATATTTCTTTTATTTTCTTATTATATTCAAATAACCGTAATTTCATTTTAAATGAAGATTTTAGACTTTTAAACTCATTTTGAATATGAATTATGTGCTTTGTACTTGTATATTACGTTTTAGCCAGTTTCGAAATTTTTGAGAAAAAAATGACCAAAATACCCTTGTGTGGCGAAAATTTTATTTTGATTGTTTTTGATCTAAAATAGTATATATTCTCTAAAAACTCAATATTTAACAATGATTGCTCACAGGAAAGGAAAGAAACTGATATGTAAGCCTTGCGGGGTTCCGGTTGGCATTCCGGATAATGAGTGTCAATCGGGACGTCTCGGCGATTGTCATGGGCCTGAGGGAGGTTCCGAGTCGTGACAGGGTGGGTTTTTGTGGACCAACCTATTAGAGGGGCACTATAAACCCCGTTATATTTTACCTTAGTATGAGAGGCGCGGAGGGTATCTCCTAAGGTATATTTAGAGTTCACTTCACACGCCGAACCACCACGTGAGGGTGAAACTTAGCCAACGCTAAGGAACGGCTATGTTTTTAAACGTAAAACATGTTTTATATGTATATATAGTTTTAATAGCCTTGGCGTACTCGGTTGGATGCCCGGGCCAAGGTGTCCCCGAGTATAAGTTTTGGCACAAACCAAGTTTTAAGAGAATCATAAGCCTTGGTGATCATTTTGATGAAATGTAATTGTTTTATATGAATTGAAATGAGTTTGGAATGTTATGAATTATATTATGATTGAATGATTTAACTGTCTCCATTTACTCGGCTTTAGATGTTATAGATGAACTTTTGCTTACTCACTGGGTTTACAAAAACTCACCCCTTCTTTTTACCCATTTTAGGTTCAAGATAGTTTGTAGATAGCTGATTTTGTCGAGGATCTACTTTAGGATTTACATCCTTAGAAATCAAAGGTCTACCTACTTGTACATATTTGTTTATTTTGAGGGCCCACATGTCATTGTAGAATATTTTGTATACCTGTCTGAGTGTGCCACAGTATGTATGAATATATTTTGTTTTTACGTTACAAAAATTATTTACGCAGAGTTATATAAATATCGTTTTATAAAAAAATAGAATATATTATTTAATATTTTTATTTAGTTTGATTAGCTATAATTTCATTTCAAATGGATGATTTAGATTGCTAAAATTATTTTTAGATAAGAAATGTATATTTTTCGATCGTATATTGTATTTTCACCAGGTTTCAAAATTTTTGAGTAAAAATGACTAAAATACCCCTATGTGGTAGAAATTATTTTTTTATTTGTTTTGATTTAAAAATAGTTTATATCCCCTAAAACATGATATTTGGTAACTATTGCTCATAAGGGAGATGTAAAACTGATGCGAGAGCCTTGCGAGGTTTCGGTTGACATTTCGAGTAATGAATGTCTATCGAGACATCGAGACGGATGTCACGGGCTCGAAGGAAGTACCGGGTCATGACATATAACCTCAATGGAATTACAACCTTTACTAATGTGGGGTAATCATATTTCAAAATCCATAAATATGTGCTCCCACTTGCACTCGAGTATGGATAAATTTTGTAGCAAACTTGCAAGTCTTTGATGCTCCGCTTTAACTTGTTGGCATATTAAACACTTAGCTATAAATTCTGCTACATTCTTTTGCTAGCCTTCCTACCATTATACCTCTCTCAAATCATGGGACATTTTGGTGGCTTCGAGATGTATACATAAGTAGACAAATGTGCCTTTTAAAGAATGTTCTTCCTAAGTCTATCCATATCTGTCACATACACTTTTGCTTTATAGTGAAGTAACCCATCGGAACCTTTAACAAAGTGTTACCTTTTCTTCCCTTGGACACCATTTAAGGCCTTGGTCTCCCATTAATCTTTATCTTAGGCTTCCTTAATGTGATCAAGTAGCATAAGCCTAACTCATAAATGTGCTAGTAAAGCATCAATCCCATTGGCTTCAAAATGCAGTTCCATGTCTACAAGGTCATGGATATCACTCAGTTAATGTCTTTGACAAATGATTATGTGGGCCAAACTCCCCATAGACTTTTGGCTCAAAGCATTGGCTACCACATTTGCCTTGTCGAGGTGATACAAACTGATAAAATCATAGTCCTTAAGCAACTCCATCCATTGATGTTGCCAAAGATTGAGATCTCTTTGCTCAAAGATGTACTTAAGACTCTTATGATCTATGTAGATCTCACATGTCTCCCCCTAAAGGAAATATTTCCAAACCTTAAGTGCAAACATGATAGCTGCCATATTTAGATCATGAGTAGAGTCATCTTGCTCATGCCTTTTCAATTGTCTAGAAGCATAAACTATGACTTTTCCATGTTGCAACAACATGATAACTCTATTAATAGAGTTATTTATCTACATTTTGGGATGATAAAATAGCTAAGTCCTTGTGTTTTGAGTCAATTTTAGATAGTTTTTATTTTTTTAGTTAATTAGTTCAAGCATGTTGATTTATTTTAATTCTAGTAATTTTAGTTTAAATTTATGTTGAAAGTCTCTATTTAAGTCAATTCTGATTTGGTCTTTAATATTGTAGGTTCACATGTGTTTCAAGTTAAATGTTAGTGAACAAGGTAATGGAAACTAAGTGCAGATTTTTATTGAACATGTTGCAGTATTTTGGTAATGACTTAAGCTACAGAGATCCAATCAACGTAATTCTTAGACCATTGCAAAGATGAGATTTAGACCTAAAACTTTCATGTTTACCATTTCACCTAGATTATCCTCGAGGTAGGAAAAGATCATGTTGAAATATGAGGCATGAAAGTAGTTCTACACCAAGCTAGCATAAATGTCAAAGTTGCAACCTTGTAGAGCTCAAAGCCACAGTGCCCAAGGTTACATCATGGCAACCATACAAAAACCTGAGAATCCAGTACCACAGTGGCTAAGGTGGAGCACCACGACAATAGTCGAAAGATGAACAAAAAAAAAAACCACAAGTCATGAGTGTTGTGGTGCCTTTAGAGTAAGGTCGTGGTGCTCTGACATGGATTATTAATGAGTAGTCAATCATGAAATGAGTTTTTAGGGTTTTATGGAGCTTATAAATAGGCCTTTTTTAGCATCTGAGAGAGGAGGTGGAGTTTGGCATTGAACAACAATTTATGAGAAAAAAGAGAAAGGTTTCTAATGAAAGAAACGAGAAGAAATCGAAGGAATCGAGATCAAGAATCGAAAGAGGCTTTGCTATTTCTTTCTTATGATTTTGCTATGGAAATGATATTTTCTGTTGATTTAATTATGTCTATTGTGAAAATGAAGATGAACTAATTTTGCTTTCTAGGATTCTGGTTATTTCATTATGTAGTTTGAATAACTGATTTTTCGTTACTTGCTATTAATGGAAATTGCATCGTTTATTCAATTCTGTATTTATTGCTTTTCACTGCTTGATCACCAGTTGAATTATTTGGGGTCTCTAAATAGAGCTCAACATAGGGAGTTTAGAATAGACCATAGTTTCGAATAGCCTTTGTTTGATTCGCTTTTGAGTTAGGTGCTAGTTTTGTGTTTAGGATAAAAATATACCTAAATGCGTTAGGCAGCCATATTAGAATACGAATGTAATGAACTTTTTTAATTAATTTGAGTAGACGTATGAGAGTAATTTGGAAAGATATGTGTGCACGATCTCGATAGAGATGTGTACATAATATGTATTTTAGGTTAGCCATGTATTCTAATAATCTAAGTTAAGGAGAATGATTTAATTCAGATGAAGTTTTGAAAAACACCATAATCCTAAGTTTAAGTAAATTATTCTTTTAGTGACATTTTGTTCTTCATTAATTATTTAGTTAATTAATTATTATTAGTTTAATTAATCATTTAAAATTGAGTGCTTGGATGAGATTACCTTGTTATAAATTTAGTACTTAGTAAGAATAAGTATGGGAAAACAATACTCGACTTACCTTTATATTACTTGTACGGCTACGTGCACTTGCATGTATAATATACGATAACACAAATATGAAACCTCGACCTTCAGAGACGTGTAACGGAGGTAGACACAATGACGTGGGTTAGGGGTAGTTCTATCATTTCCTTGGTGAGCTCTTAGAAGTGAGTTTTTCTAATATTATTAAGGTCTAAGTCGACCTAAGGAATAAATGAATGATGCATATAATAATGAAATAAACGAAGAAAATAGAAATAATGATAATTTTCATGATAGGGGTAAAATGGTTATTTTGGGTCTTAGATCTAAATTTTTAAGTTTTCATGAACTTGAGTACCTTTAATCTATTGTGGACCTTTTCTCAATGTCAAAAGAGTAAAAAGTTTGAGCCAAAGGGAAGAAAAAGGCAAAGTCAACTATGCAATGTCATTTTTTTAAATAAGTGGAACTTTAGTCAATTATAGGATAAATATCAAATTTTTCCAGCACTTTTTCCTCCCTTCCAGTAGCTTCTTCTTCTTCTTCCCATCCTTCTTCCTCACTAAACGTTTTTCATCTTCCATGGGAGCCATCCCTTGAAACCTCCATAACTTTTTCAAAGTAACTTCAATTCTCATGCTTTGACACACTTTCTTCATAGGATTCTTTGTGCTCTTTCACTTTTACACCTAAAGAACCCTCAAAAGTCTTTCCTCAATACTTTCTCTCACTACTTGGACGTTTTAAAGAGAGAAAGAGAGAGAGGCCTTCCAAATAGCTTGAGGAAAACTCTCGAAAAGGAATTCAACTATAAATTCACCAAGTGAGTATTGAGTTAGGGTTAATTTTTAGGATGCTAATGATGGTCAATAATTAAATTGTAGACTATTTTATTTCTGAAGGTTATTTATTTATTTCTAGTGTGACTAGAATGGTGTGAATAAATAGCCAATCAAATGGTAATTAAAAGCTAGTTAGGAATAACTAGCAAAACTTGATTTAGGAAAATAGCTTTTGGAATAATATTCATGTCAATTGAGTTGGTGTGATGTTGTTGTGTGTGATAGGTTCCCACGAGACCCCACATCTCCACTTGGAGCATTAGTGGAAGTTAGAGTCGATTAAAGAACCAATAAAGACAAATGAGTGAACTTGCATTAAAATGTTTTGAGATAAATGCATATGTATTTGGTTGAATCACTTGAAATATTTTATTAAACTTTTATCTAAATATGCATGGGAACAAGCCCTGGATGAGATGTTTTTATCATGTAAAATGTGTTGTGTGATGAATTCATGTGTTCCTTTATTAGGATGATATGTATGTTATGCCTTGAACGATAATGTTGTGTGATAATTATAACCGTGCGTGTGTGGTGTGGGAGTGCACATGACGGTGTCGATAACGTGCGGTGTGGGAGAGCACATGCTGATGATATATGCCATGTACGGTGTGGGAGAGTGTCACGACCCAAATTTCAAGCCATGTCCGGCACAAGGGTCCAATGGACATAATCCACTAAACCCAAGCAAGCCTATTATTTATCTTACTTATAATTCCATCTAATATCACTAAGTCATATTTCATAACTTTGAATCAAAATAGTGATATACATTGCCAACTCGTACTGACATTACTCCTTAAAAATTTACATACAATGTCTACAACATGTATTCTAATAATTTACATTAAGTTCGTCTATACAAAACAAAATAACACTCGACTTCCAGTGGAGTGACTTGGATGAATATACAGCTATCGAATGTCGAAACACCTACCAAAGATGGACACAGGTCTACAAGGACACCTCGTCCTAGTTACTGACTGCCTCGTGATCTGAAAACATGAATTTGAAAATGGTGAGTATAAACCCAATGAGTGAACAAGGAAGGGAACAAGCAACAACAACAAGGGAGAATTTAAAATCATGATGCACTTGTTTCAAAACAATGCAATTTAGTTCCATTCATATTAAAAACCCCTCATTTTAAACTTAACTCATTTTGTCCTAAATGTTGGAAGTCCATGCTCAGATATTGTAGCAAAGAAGTAAAAAATAGGGCAGCAATTGGACAAGATAGGAGACAAAATAGAAAGTTTTTCGTTGCAGTGAGAATGAATTTTGCTGCAGGGAAATTGTTACCCAGAAACAGAAAGTTTTTCACTGCAGCGAGAACCAGTTTTGGTGAAAGGTCCTTAAACCCGAGAGTTTTTCGCTGCAACGAGCATGACTTCGGCTGCAGCGAAAACAGAGCAACAAGGGAAACATTTTCCCTCACTTAACAAAAAGCCATCTTGCTAAACTAACAAAATCAACATAAAACTCATGAAAATTCTCAAAGTACAATGTGTCAAATTTCACATATATATCAACCATATATCACATTCATGAGCTTTCATTTCATAAATCCAGATATGAATAATTACATAGACAAAAATCAATATCATCATAATCACTCCCGACTCATGCACATCCCCTCGCATCGTGCACATAGCCGGCACCTTCATGTGCATCCCCCCACATCGTGCACAATCAGTGCTATCGTGTACATCCCCCCTCATTGTGCACAATCAGTGCTATCGTGTACATCCCCCCACATTGTGCACACGGGCACTATCATCATCTATCTCTCATGCCACCACCATCACCGGCATGTGCATTCTCCACCTCGTGCACACACACGGTTACAGTCATTATATACAATATCATTCATCATGCACAACACACACATATATATATCATCATAATACAATAGTGCATGAATCCATAGCAATCACATATTACAACATAAAACCATTATTCAAAAGCTTGTTCCCAAGGCACTTGTTTTCATGAAAAACTTGATAATTCATTCAAATGGGTGGCAAATACATTATATTTCCCAAAACAAGTTTTGAAGGCAGTCCACTCACAGGTGTCGAAAATTCGAATTCCAGGTGCACTCGGACTAATAGTTCTCAAGCGCAATTCCTTTACCTTTTCCAAACGTCTCACTACCTTGACAAATAACAAAGTCGAGGAATTTACCATATTGTCCCTAAATTGATATAAACTAATTTAAATTACTAATGCTTGATATGTACATGCAAAAATACGTCCGATTACCGCTTAATCGCGATATCGATTAAATTCGACCGATCACCCGATTAATTGGCAATTGTGTCCAAATCACCTCCAAATTAATTCATTTATCCTATAATACCTTAATTTACCACATACCATTTAAATAAAGCCAAATTCAGTATTAGAACACTCACAGTTCCTTATAGAAAAATTCAGTCATTTGGTGCACTAGCACCGAATTTTTTTTTTTACATAACCGTTTCACCTTAATTCATCATTTTCCAAGCCATTTTCCTTGAAATAAAAACAATCCCCCATTGATATTCAGCCCTCATGGTTCGACCAACAAGGAACCCTAGAGAAATTGAATATTTCTTTTGTGTTTTTGTTCATAACCTTGCTTAACTATCCCCAAACACTAACATAGTCTAAAATCAAATTATTCCAACAACAATTCCTTTTCCATACCCATTTTTAAGAATTGAATTCATCATGATAACTCAATATTCAACCATGAAAATCTAGAACCAAAGCATGGGTAAGCTAGGTATCAAGGAGAATTAAAGAAATTCTAACTTACTTAGCTTGTTTCCTTGATTTTTTTCACTTTTTCTTTGAATTTCCACCTAGGTTTTCTTGTTTTTCCCTTTGTTCTTCCTTTGTTCTTGTTGCTGGTTGCCTAGGCCGAATATGGTGAGAGAATTGGGGATTTAATGGGCTGATTTCTATAGCAAATAATAAAATAATCAAGCATGCCACATGTCAGATGCTTATTGGCTTAATTTTTTTTAACGTTTTGACTTTTTCTTCTTAATTTTCCACCACAAATATTCTGGTATTTATCCAATCCTACCATAATTAAAATCCCTTGGTCTTGACAAGTGCTGGGGTGAAAAATTTACCGATTTGCCCCCGAGATGAAAAAATTATGATTGTGCCCCTATACTCCGAAATATACCGAAATCACATTATTTCTACTTTTCAACCTCAAATAACACTAATATTGATCAATATTAACCAAATGGGGCAAAAATCATTTTATAAAAATTCCCGTTTAGTCCTCTAGTGTCAAAATTACCATTTTGTCCTTGTGCTCCAAAAATACTGGGAATCACAAGTTTTCACTGTTAAACATCATTTTATACTCCAATAATCATAATTATATTTCATATAATTATTCTTGGTCAAATGTGATCAAATCTTGGCTAAAAATCTCCATTTTATCATCAAATGGTAAAATGATCGTTTTGTCCCTAATCGGTCAATTTTTCTGATGGACTCCAAACTGGACCTTGAACTCCGAATCACTATTCTAAACCATTATGTGAGTTTTAGAATTTTCAAATTCCTCTTAGAATTGCTATTTGAACTAGTTCAAGGCTTGATTTAACTTAGTTGTACCACTCGGTACAATATCATCTTTTAATCGAGCTTGACAAGGTCTCATAGAGAGCACATGATGTTGATATATGCTGTGTGCGGTGTGGGAGTGCACATGACGATGATGGTGAGGTGCAGTGTGGGAGTGCACTTGATGATGATATTGCAATGTGCGTTGTGGGAGTGCACATGAGCTAGGGGAGAGCTGGGGTGATGTCGATAGTTGTATATATGTTCATATATGTTATATAGAGGTTACGGAAATAAAATGTGATTGTATTGAATGTTGAATGTTAAAAATTGTTAAATATGTTCAAATTGATTTTCATTGTAGCAAAAATGGATTTTCATTGTGACAAGAATTCTTCTAACTTAATTGTCTAGATTTTTACTACAATGAAATTCATTCTCGCTATAGTGAGAAACTCTAGGGTGCTCTGGGCTTGACTAACCCAGATTTTTACTACAGCGAAAATGCATTCTCGCTGCAGCAAGAAACTCTCGAGTGGTTAGTTCAAAATTTTGCTCTGAATTTCGCTACAACGAAATTTCATTCTCGCTGTAGCGTTTCACTCTACCATGCTAGCCTTGCTTGGACTCTACTGTAGTTTTCACTCTTTAACTTTATTATTGATTATGGATCTTTCAATACTAAAGCATTAAATAATCAAGGGTTGAATTGAGTTGGTTTAACAAGAAATTAAGCTGAATTGCATTGATTTCAATATAAGTGCATCATGGTTTCTAAAACTTCCCGTATTGATGTTTATTCCCTTCTTATGTTCACTCACTGGGTTTATACTCACTCTTTTCAACTTTAAGTTTTTAGATTTGGAGGCAGTTGAGACCTAGGTTGAGGGGTCCACATAGATCTATCTTTTTTGGTAGGTACCATGGCATTTAGTAGTTGTACCTTCACCCAAGGTCACTTCGCTGGAAGTCAATGAGTCTTTTTGCCTTTGTATACATACACGTGATGTAAATCACTAAAATACATGTCATAAACAATATATGTTTATTTTGATTAACGTTG